>NW_012101499.1:912908-922136 GCF_000951045.1 Mandrillus leucophaeus | reverse complement strand
GGGTGTGGTGTGTGGGGTGGGTGTGGTGTGTGTGGGGTGTGGTGTGTGTCAGGGGTGTGGTGTGTGGAGTGTGTGTGTAGGGGGTGTGGTGTGTGGGGTGTGGTGTGTGTCTAGGGTGTGGTGTGTCAGGGGTGTGGTGTGTCTGGGGTGTGGTGTGTGTCGGCGGGTGTGTCTGGGGTGTGGTGTGTGGGGTGTGGTGTGTGTGTCTGGGGTGTGGTGTGTGGGGTGTGGTGTGTGTCTAGGGTGTGGTGCGTGGGGTGTGTGTGTAGGGGGTGTGGTGTGTGTCAGGGGTGTGGTGTGTGGGGTGTGGTGTGTGGGGTGTATGTGTGGGGTGTGGTGTGTGTCTAGGGTGTGGTGTGTGGGGTGGGTGTGGGGTGTGTGGGGTGTGGTGTGTGTCGGGTGTGTGTGTGGTGTGTGTGGGGTGTGGTGTGTGTCAGGGGTGTGGTGTGTGGGGTGTGTGTGTAGGGGGTGTGGTGTGTGTCGGGGGTGTGTGTCTGGGGTGTGGTGTGTGGGGTGTGGTGTGTGTCTAGGGTGTGGTGTGTCGGGGGTGTGGTGTGTCTGGGGTGTGGTGTGTGTCGGCGGGTGTGTCTGGGGTGTGGTGTGTGGGGTGGGTGTGTGTGTCTGGGGTGGTGTGTGTGGGGTGTGTGTCGGGGGTGTGATGTGTGTGTCCCTGCCCGTCCTTCACAGCTGGTACCAGGGTGACTGACGACAGTAAATGTGCATTGCTAGTCGCATGACAAAGCTTAGACAGCGGTCCATCCCAGGGCCAGTACAGTGCAGGATGGCTGTGCAGCAGCTGTGAACGCTCTCAAGGCCGCTGTCCCTCCCGTGCGACCACAGTGCACACTGAGGCAGTCGGCTGCTCCCAGCTGCTCCAGGCCCTGCCGGTGCACTCAGCCCCCGGGACTCAGGATCATAGGGCGAGCGGCCCCCAGGGCATGGGCCCCAAGGAAGTGCAGTCCTGACCTGCGACCCCTCTTGTCACTGAGCCCAGGGTACCACGCTTGGGGTGACACTCTGTGCTGTCTCAGCTGGGCACTGCAAAGGCATGACACCCCAGGCGTGTTATAACCTCCCTTCTCAGGACCGTCCCATCCTGTCCCAGGGACAAGGCTGGCCTGTGCCAGGGCCATCAGTGGATCTTTCCGTATCACCTTCCACTGATAATTCCACTTCCCAGAGGCGAGAACTGTGGTGGTGAAGGGACGAAATGTGTCTAGGTGGAGAGGGGCACTGGCCGCCAATCTCCCACCCCAGCTCCTGACACGGGCTCACAGGTGTGGCCCTGTCCCTCCCTTGGATGGGCAGCGAGGCCCCTGGGTGCAGGACAAGGGTGGGCCTCCACCCCACCACCAGGCCTCAAGCTCTCCCATCCCCAGGACATGCCTCTCCGCCCTACTCTGCCCACATGGCCACATCACCTCCACCGCACCCCACGTTGGGCCCTTGTGCCCTGGCAGCCTCTGCACACACCACGGGCTGTGTTTTCCTCTGTGCAGACCCACCCTGATCCCCCATGAGGAAGAGCTTTGGCCTCAGAGGGCCTTCACCTCTCCTGGATGGCCGAGTCCCTGGGGTCACTTTCTGAGCACTGGCCAAGAGTGTGTTGGGGCAGGTGGGGACATCTCCACACATGAGTCTCCACCAGCTCTGGGGCAGACCCAGTCCCCAAGTGCGACCCTGACCAACTGACCTTCCATCGGTCAGCCGTCTCTGGGGGGTGAGACGCTCCCCAAGACACAGGGTCACCCAGCAGAGCTACAGGCACCAGGACGCAGCATGGTGAACTGAAGATGCCACCAATGTCCTCTAAGCTTCATATTCCAAAGACACTTTGCTGGCCCTTTAATCAGACAGCCCCCAAACCACTGTGACAGCTACCACGAAAACAGCCATTACAGGAAAGAAAAACCCAGCCAAGTTCCAAAGCAGCCCTGCCCTGGGTGGCTGGGAGAGGACGCAGGAGGAAGCGGTAGGCCTGTGCCCTGAGTGTACTGTACTGCAACCTCCAGGCCCTGGGCCTCACCTGGAATGGCTCATTCCTGGCCCACAAGGCAGAAAACGGCACTCACTCTCCTCAGGAAAGGATCTCTGGACTTGCAAGCCACACTGTGACCTCTGCCGCAGGAAGCATCCACAGGCCCCAACAGAACCCCGCAGCCTACTCGGGAAATTCACAACCACAGCCCCTCTGAGTTCACGGCATGCCCAGGACGCCCTGGCTTTGGCCCACCCTTGAAAAGGCTGAAGCCACTCTCTCCTAAGCTGGTCCTCCCTGGGGAGGTCTCACAGCCCTCACAGGCTGTGGCCTCAGTGGAACAAGGGAATGGGAATGTCCCAGATGGGGCCAAATGCCTCTGGAGAGAAAGTCAAGACCATGTGAAAAGGGGGTGGGGTCCATCCTGAGCACTGGGAAAGTACCGCGCTCCTCTCTCAGCTCCCCTACCCTCCACACACTGCTCCTGGCCACGCTGCTGCAAGCCCACGGCTACATTCCCATATCCATCTGTGGCCGCCAGCTTTGTTAGGTCCGGCCATGGGAGGCATTGACAGGAGACAGGAAGGTGGAAGGAGAAACGTTTTCGTAGCTTCTCGTAGGGCCTCCAGCAGTGGTGAAGGCAGTGTGACGGGCAGGGCGAGGCTGCAGATCGCACGGCCACAGCCTCGGTGGCACAGCAAGCGAGACTGAGTAAGTGTTTGACACTTCACTCCTCCTGCCCATGGCTGGTAATGGAAACCTCACCTTCCCACTTTGTTCTCAGCCCTTCTATCACCTTTGTAACCAATTCCCTGTGGTTGAAATACCTGGGTGGTTTCTGTTGCTGTAACAGTGATGTCCCTTCTCCCTGGGCACCCATCTTTCATTCCCTGCTGACCCCAGGGGCTTGTGGGTATGCCCGCCTAGCTACACGGGGCACACCTGGAGCCTCACATTTAAAACTGTAACAGCAGCCGGGCATGGTGGCTCACGCCTGCAATCCCAGCACTTTGGGAGGCCGAGGCCGGTGGATCCCCTGAGGTCAGGAGTTAGAGACCAGCCTGGCCAAGATGGTGAAACCCTGTCTCTACTAAAAATACAAAAATTAACCAGGCATGGTGAGGTGTGCCTGTAATCCCAGCTACTAGGGGGGCTGAGGCAGGAGGATCGCTTGATCCTGGGAGGTGGAAGTTGCACTAAGCCAAGATCATGCCACGGCACTCCAGCCTGGGCAGCAGAGCAACACTCCGCCTCAATGATAAATAAATAAACAAACAAATAACATCTCCTGACCATACGGCCTGCCTGCATCTGCTGGCAAAGGAGCCCTGGGTCCACGGCCAGTTCACAGAGACCCATTGCCCGCTTCCCAGCCTCCCCACCAAGGAGGAGCTTCCTGGGTCTGCCTGAAGGACTCCAGTGCTGCCACAGGACACAGGCTCCATGGAGACAGGGAGTCCTCCGGGATGCCTGCACCAAGGCAAACCACCTGGCTGAGGAGCACCATTCAGCTGTGAGAGCGGCCACAGGCGGCTGGGCACAGGCTTGGTCCGTGGCACCCAGTGGAGGGGAGGAACCACACCAGCCAGCCCTGCAAAGCTCCGTCTCCACAGCGCTCCACGCTCACTGGCAGCTTCTCCTGTCCAGTGCTGGCTGCCAAGAGACATTCCGGGCTCAGCAGAGATGGGCCACCTGGGGCTCTCAGAGCTTGTTTAACAGGAGAGGGCAGCACCTTAAAACTCTCAGGAGCTACTGACAGTGTGTTTACCATGTTTTAAAAGAGAGCGATTGGGTTTGCTTTTCCTCTTCATTAACTCCATTCCTCCCCGCGGGCAGGCTCTAACATGCCACTTCCTTTCTTTCTGTATCTACTGATCAGTCAGACGACAACACAGGGGCCACCAGGGTGACCATGCACTGCCTGAAGCACAGGGTACATCTCTGAAGTGTGGTTCTGGACATTCTATTATCTCTCAAGAGCAGACATCCCATCCGAATATTTTCCAATCCAGGGCAAATGGCCCCAGTGACCCAGAGGAGTACACTAGACTCTCAGTCTTTTCTGTTTTTATTTTATGATGATGATTATTTTTGAGACAGGGTCTTGCTCTGTGGCCCAGGCTAGAGTGCAGTGGCACCATCATACCTCACTGTAACCTCAAACTCCCGGGCTCAAACAATCCTCAAGGCACGTGCCACCAAGCCTGGTTAGTTTTTTTTCACATTTTTTGGTAGAGATCAGGTCTCGCTATATTGCTCAAGTTGGTGTGAAACTCCTGGCTTCAAGCGATCCTCCTGCCCTGGCTTCCCAAAGCAGGGGGATTATGCCCACCCACCTTTTCTGCTTTTAAAAACCATGAAGCAAGTCATTAAAGCAACTCCCATTCTGGAAGCTCTTAATTTTTAAAAATTTCCAAATACCACATATATCAACCTCCAAATTGTTAGCAGAAACAGAAGCACTCTGGCTCTGGAGGCTGAGGCAGGAGGACGGCTTAAGCCCAGGAGACAGGGGCTGCAGTGAGCTATGACTGTGTCACTGCACACCAGCCTGGGTGACAGAGGGAGACCCTGTCTCTTGAAAATATATATATATATATATTTTTTTTTTTTAAAGGGATAAGCAATCCTATATACCATGGGTTGGGAAACTGGGGCCTTTGGGGCAAATCTGGCCCACCGTGGATTTTTATAAATAAAGTTTTATTGGCACACAGCCCTGTCCACTCATTGTGTATTGACTGGCTGCTTTTACAATACAACAGCAGAGCAGAGTGGCTGTGACAGAGCCTGCGGCCCACAAAGCCTAAATATCTAGCCCTTTACAGAAAACACTGGTTGGCCCCTGTATACTAGAAGTGGTTTCACACTGACTGTCTACACTTTCCCTCGGGATGGACCCACAATGAAAGCGTGAAATGGCTCAACCCAAGGGACGCAGCCAGGACAGATAAAGAAGGCAAAGGAACACATGTGGAGGGATGTGGAGGATGCCCCCGCCTGCCCCCCACCTGTGGGAGGAGACAGATGGACAGGGCACAGGGGATAGAGAGGGCCCAACTCACCTGTCGCCTGGCAGAAGAGGTGGAAGGTCCCCAGGGTGTGCACGTGCTGTGCCTGGTCACTCAGGAAGGGCGGCAGCAAGGAGACCTTCGAGCTGCTGTCGGGCCCCGCACCCGAGGCTGGCCAGGGGGTCCAGGGGGAGGAAGGCCTCCTGTCCCCCGCATGGCCCAGACAGGACAGGGAGGAGGAGCCAGGAGGAGGGAGGGGCTTAGGAGATGAGGCTGTGAGACAGAGAGGACAGAAAAGAGAGGACACTGAGGAAGAAGTCGCCAAGAGCACGTCACAGGCCAGAGAGGGCAAAACACAGCAGGAAACGGACAGAAAAGAGTGAGCGCAGCTGTGCCGCCTGGGCCATGCAGGGGCGGGAGGCTGCACGGCCTCCGCTAAGGAATGTCTTCCCCAAATCAAGGATAGAAGCTTCTCATTTATTTGGGTACTTTCCAAATGTATACAATTCAAAGTAGAAAAATAAAAACAAGGTAAATCTTATAAAACACAAATGTTTACACCAAAATGGTCAAATCCTATCATGCTGGAAGACGAGACTGTCCACACACGCACACAAACATCCGGAGTTTATTGCTCTTCGCCATGGAAAAAGAAGTCTCTTCCCGATGGGTATTTACAAAGCGGGGAGATGGAGTGTGAAATTCACCAGTGTTGAAGTCGTACCACCCATTCACATCTTCAGGACAGTGGCAGGAACAGCGCTGTGCGCTTGAGGGTGCTGTGGTTCGCAGCTCGCGGCCCCGGCCACGGAGGCCCAGTTCTGTTCCAGTGGCGGGCAGCTCAGTGAGGCTGGATGGAAAGTCCGGGCAGGCAGTGGGTATGAAATTGAAGCAAGAAGAGAAAGGAGATGTTCAGAGAACCAAAGGCGCCCTTGTGAAGGTTCCATCTGTCTCACAGGAGGTTCTGACCGACAGCTGTGGGCTCCAGATTGTACCGCGCTCCCATCTCAGCTCGGGGCCAGCCTGGCTCCACTCAGCTCACCCAGCCACCTTCCCTTGCTCAAAACCCACCTCGCGGACGTGGGAAGGTCCTCCTCTTCAAGAGAGTAAAAGTTAAAAAAAAGAAAAAGTAAAACAAAGTACAGAAAGAAAATCTCTCCAAAAACGATGCTTCCCTCACGGAATAAAGTTAAAAAAAGAAAAAAGAAAAAGGTGAGTGGGTTCCGGGCAGTGTTCATGTCTACATTTCTAAAAGCAGAAAGAATCCATTTAGCAAAAGGAAGTTTATCCCTGAGAATCTTAAGCAACGTAAGCCATATTTTATGCCAAATATATAACAAAATCTGGAAGATATACATCTTCTTCTAAATATTAAAACATCTGCTTCTGTAATTAAAAAAAAAAATGACCCAAGACATCAACACAATCAAAGCAAAATCCTAAAAAAATAATTAAGTGGAAGAAAAGGTTCGTGCCAATCTGGACAACAGGCGATAAGTTACCAATCTGATAAACTAAAACGTCATTTCCAATCTGGAATTAAATTATCTTTTAGTGGCTGCTACAGGGAGGGGAAGCTGAAGGGATGCTCTTCTCAGCCAACAGAGGTCCAGCCATGTTTCCCCCACTACAGAAAGGGCTCAGGAACTCTGTGCCGCCCGTGGGCCTTCTTCAAGTACTCCGACTGACTGCAGAACACGAGACCGGGATGCAATGCTTGTCATTTTTCCAAAAGGACAAAGAGAAACCAAGTCACAGGCTCAACCCAAGAGAAAATAGACAAGAGGACTGAGGTTGTCTGCACGATGCGGGCTAACCTACGCAGCACTGCACGAGACTCGGATACTGAACAGGAGAAACACAAAACACTCCAGGCCTGGACACGTCGCAGCCGAAGCGCCGGCGGGGACGCACAGCCGGCCTCAGTCTCCATCTGCATCTGAGTCCGCGAACTTCAGCTCACACTTGACGTCGAAGGGCTTGTCCCTGGCGGAAAGGTCGTCGATCCTCTGTGAGTCCTCCCTGTCCGTGGGGACTTTGCTGGTGATGGTGTCTTGCTCGGTCTCATAGCCAGTGTCCAGGGCTGGCTTGGGGTGCTCCCCATTCTGCTGGGAGAAGCTACCTGGCTCCACTAACGTCTCCTTCAGGCTCTGCTCACGGTCACAAAAATCTGACTTGGGCTTCTTCTTCCCGATCAGCAGGGCCGAGCGGAATTTCAAGCACTGTCTGGGCAGGTATCCCTTATAGCAGTTGTAGAAAAAGAGGCAGAGGAAGAGAACAAAGAAGAAGAGGAAGAGGGACATGAGGAGGCGGTTATCGCTGGACTTAAGATACATGGTTTTCTCCGAGTGGAGCTGGGGGACCGTGTTGATGACAATCTTTGGTTCACAGGATGTGCTGGTGGGCACAGGCTTGGGAGGAAGGGTGATGGCCCCGGAGGAGGTGGCCTGCACGGCTGGGGTCGGGGGAGAAGACCCTTGGGTGGATGCCACCAACACTTTGGTGGCAATCCTACTACCTTCTGTCTGAACAACTGACAAGGTGGGGGCCACCACGGGCTTTGGAACCACCTTCACTTCCAGGACGTGCTTGGCGACTACTTGGAAGACCGTCTTGTTCTTAACCCTCTCCTCTGACAGGCACTGGTACACCCCACTGTCTCCTTCTGATAAGTTGAAGATGAGCAAGTTTTTTCTGCCCATAAGACCGTACTTGGGGCTCTCGGCCTTCAACACGCCATTCTGGAACTTCCAAAACACCCGAGCCAGGTTGGACTTTTGGGAGCATTTCAGTTCCGCTGTGCCACCGTGCTTGAAAAAATGCTGCCGGTAACTTCCTTTACTTTTATCTGGAACATCAAAATAAACGTGCACAGCGTCAACAATCCCCATTTGCTATTTAACAACTTCTTTAAAATACCCACAAGATGATGCAAGAGTTTCACCCACTGGAGCAACATGGAATCTTCCAGAACAACTAAGGAGATAAAGACATGCGTGACCAAAAAGCAAAGATGAGCCCTGGATGACAGCCCATAGGGACAAAGAAATCAGAGGCAGCTCTGAGCAGCAGAAATCGCATTTCTCACCCGTGTCCCAGAAGAAAACGCGCCAGGCCGGGGAGGCTGAGCAGAGGCCAGTTCTGCACCTAGTGTCGCTCTCTGAATCAGACACGAGATGCTTCTGCTAGTGGCTACAAGGAAGGCTGACCTTTCAGTGTATCTCAGCACTCTCCTCCTGCCTAAACATTTTTCTTTTTTTTTTTTTTCTTGAAACAGGGTCTGGTTCTGTTGCCCAGGCTGGAGTGCAGTGGTGCAATCACAGCTCACTGCAGCCTCAACCTCCCCAGTTCAAGGGATCTTCCCACCTCAGTCTCCAGAGTAGCTGGGACTACAGGTGTCTACCTCCAGGTCTGGCTAATTTTTGTATTTTTTGTAGAGACAGGGTCTCACCACATTGCCCAGGGTGGTCCTGAACTCATGAGCTCAAGTGACCCTCCTGCTTCAGACTCCCAAAATGCTGGGATTCCAGGCATGAGCCACTGTGCCCGGCCAGCTTTTCTTTTCTTTTTAGAGTCTGAGTCTCACTTAGTCACCCAGGCTGGAGTGCAGTGGCATGATAAGCTCACCGCAGCCTTGAACCCCTGGGCTCAAGCAATCCTCCTGCCTCAGCCTCCCTAGTAGCTGGGACTACAGGCGTGTACCGCCATGCCCAGCTGTCTAAACTTTTCTTAGTCTGATGACAGCTGTCTTGTCAGGGACAGGAGGACACAGAACCGAGGGTCAAGTCTGCCTTTAGCACCCTGGAAGGTGGCTGCTGGGGAAGGGGCGTCCTGGCCTGATGCCACCCCTCCCTCTGGGCGAGGCGCTATTTCAGACATCCACAGGCGGGTGAATCTCAGGTGGGAGCCCCAGGGGAAACACCACCCCAGCCCTTCCACTGCCTGAGGATTAATCACTCACAGGCTCCTTTCTCCCCATTTATAACAGACTTAGGTTTTGTTTAATGAGCCCCAAGCTAAGCAGAAAGAAAACAGGACCGTTTTGGACGGAGACTGCTCCCCAGTAAACAGACACACTCTAAGTGGCTTCAAATACTCTTTTGGCAAGAAAAAAAGACAGAGAAGACCACGAGTCTGCTACAGGACACTTCACCTCTGTTCCAAGTGGAGAAAGAAAAACAAAACACACACAAATGCCACAGAACTGAAGCACCGTGAAATGGTTACAAGACCTCGCCA
>NW_012101499.1:909261-912128 GCF_000951045.1 Mandrillus leucophaeus | reverse complement strand
GGAGAAGGGGCTGCAGCCAGAGGCTGAAGCACACCACCTCGAAGCCCAACCTTATCCCTCGAGCCAGAATGTGAGCACCTATGGGCGGGGAGCCTCTTGTGAGGGTCTGGATCCAGCAGGGACCTAACATAACGGGGATGCCAAATGGACGACATGCAAAGGATGAGCAGATCGCGATACATAACATAGAAGAAGGAACAATGCCTTTGCTCTTCACGTGTCTGTAAGTAAAAGGGAAGAGCTCCAGAGCAGCCACACCCACAGCAGAGGGCAGGTGAGACTCTCCACCTTCTGGGACACTTGGCTCCCAGGGACGCCAGCTTCAGGCCAATCCCATCAGCCCACCTGGCACCAGCAGTGCCCAGCACACAGGCATCCAAGGCTGCTGACTGCTTTTGAATGAACTCAGCTGGAAGGAGGGTGCCCCACGCTGCACCCACCTGAAGCAACAGACCTGGAGGTGGCCCGTGGAGTGTGCTGTCTAGCCTCTGCCCAGGGCATCTGCCTCGACAGCCTGGGAACACCTTTTGGTTAACAATACAAGATTCTCAAATTTACACACGACTTAGTGGTTTATGGTCAGATGAAACATGACTTTCATCCTCAGAGGATACGCTGGGAGTCAACTTCAGAGTATGGCTGGAAGATCACAGGCCCTGATGCCAACACAGAAGGCCCCAGGCCACACACCCGGCTGTGCGGGCACAGACCCACCAGAGAAAGGGAAAGCCTCCAAGGATGGAAACGGTGACAATACACAGCAGAGGGAACCTGGCCCAGCACCGGCCTCACAGCAGCAGCGACCTGGGCAGATGAGGCCACGTGCGCACCACGTTTGCAGGCAGGATTGAGGATGAGATCCCGGATCACAGCTCGGGCACCACGCGGCTTGTGGAGTGGCGGAAACGCTCTCCGGCAGCAAAGCCAAGCTGGGTAACTTCCAAGGGACAGCTGGTCCTGCTGGGTCCCGCGGGGGACACCTTCGAGGTGGCGTGGACACCATGCAGTGCAGAGCAGGGTGCCCTGGATAGCCAAGCAGGGCATCGAGGGTGGCTGTGGAGGGTGGGGTGGGCTGTGGGAGCAAGGCCCGTCCCAAGGGGATCCAGACCACCTCCTGCACCCTGCAGGAGACTCAGCCCCAACTTCCGCTTCTCCCGGATCGGGCTGGGCTGGAGCCCAAATGAAACTGAGCTGTAAAAGCTAAAAGATGCCACATGGAGACCAAGGGATGATTGTGGAAGGGAAGAGGGGACAGGGAAGGAGGAACTGGCCATCAGGACAGCCAGCTATAACTGCCGCAGACAGGACCCACTGGTGGATGTGGATGCCAGTGGGTGGGAGGAGAACAGGGCGTTTCTGTAGCCTCCAAGTCTATCCCTGCAAATAAGCATGAATGACTATGGGGGTTTCCCTGCATGCCTCCCCAGGGGGTGGGGCTCACTCTCCCCGACCCGTCAGTGTGGACTACATGCCCTGACACACTCGGCATGGAAAAAGACGGCGGTGACTTGGACCGAATGACCGAGGTCATCGCGCTGGTGTGAGTCATACAGATGCCACATCCCCAGAAAGCACCTTCTTTGGTGCTCCCCGTAAAACCACGACCCCAAGATAATCACAAGAAAACACCAGACACGCCACAAAACACTGGACCACTCCTCTCCAGGAGTGCTGAGGTCAGGGAGGCAGGAACAGAGCAGAAGCCGAGGAGATGCAGTGTCCAGTGCAACCCGGGGTACTGAGCCAGGAAGGTGGGGGGTGGAAGGTGAGAGGGTCCAGGGTCTAGGGTTCAGGTAACGTACTGCACCATGACAGCACCTTGGCTCAGATAAATGCACACTGGTTATGTGAGACATCGCACATGCGGAGCTGGCTGGGGGCGCTCAAGATCCTTCTGCACAATCATCAAAACTCATGCGTAAATTTAAAATTATTTCAGGACAAAAAATTTTTTAAAGGCAAAGAAAAAAACCTGACCGGGCACCTGGCAGCATGAGTGAGACACACTGAGAGCAAGCCTGTCCTATGTACTCCTGCCCGTCGACGCCCCCTGCCTCCCACTTCCCTAGGCCTGAGGATTGTCCCCGTGCAGGCAGCTCTCACGCTCCCATCTCGGTCCCTGCTGCTGTGTGTGCACATCGGACCCTGAGGGCAGGTTGGAGTGATGGTGGACATGATCAGAAGCAACCAAGCTGTCCAAGCGCCTTCCTTGCCCTCTGCCACACTAGCAGCTCAGCATCCCAAGGAGTCCTGGTGAAAATACAGACACAGCCAACTCAGTGGGCTCAGAGAGGGTCAAGCAAACTGCGTCTGCTATGTGCACCCAATAGCGGAAAGCAAGGACTTGAGGTATCCGCACACCCACGTTCACTGCAGCACTGTTCACAGGAGCCAGAAGGTGGGAGCAACCGTGTCCATCAAGGGATGAACGCGTACACAAAATGTGGTCTTGACATACGACAGAGGAGTATGCAGCCTTGGAACACCCTGACCCCTGAGACAGCAGGGAGGAACCTCGAGGACAGTATGTTAAGTGAAATAAGCCAGTCACGAAAGGATAAATACCGTGTGATTCCACTTATATAAGGTACCCAGACAGAAACAGAAAGCAGAATGGCAGCTGCCCCGGGCTGGAGCAGGGGAGAATGAAGAGTTTGTATTTCACGGGTAAAAAGCTTCTGTTTCGGAAGATGAAAAGCGCCGTGCAGACAGACAGTGGTGATGGCTGCAAAACGACGTGAATGTTCTTAATGCCAATGACGTGCACAATGAAAAATGGTTACGACAGCAAGTTTCATCTGATGCGTATTTACCAAAATAAAAAGCAAAACCCCATGCTTGTCATGGGGGAGAGGAGGTGAGGGTGG
>NW_012101499.1:905311-908176 GCF_000951045.1 Mandrillus leucophaeus | reverse complement strand
GAGTAGCTGGGACTACAGGTGTCTACCTCCAGGTCTGGCTAATTTTTGTATTTTTTGTAGAGACAGGGTCTCACCACATTGCCCAGGGTGGTCCTGAACTCATGAGCTCAAGTGACCCTCCTGCTTCAGACTCCCAAAATGCTGGGATTCCAGGCATGAGCCACTGTGCCCGGCCAGCTTTTCTTTTCTTTTTAGAGTCTGAGTCTCACTTAGTCACCCAGGCTGGAGTGCAGTGGCATGATAAGCTCACCGCAGCCTTGAACCCCTGGGCTCAAGCAATCCTCCTGCCTCAGCCTCCCTAGTAGCTGGGACTACAGGCGTGTACCGCCATGCCCAGCTCTCTAAACTTTTCTTAGTCTGATGACAGCTGTCTTGTCAGGGACAGGAGGACACAGAACCGAGGGTCAAGTCTGCCTTTAGCACCCTGGAAGGTGGCTGCTGGGGAAGGGGCGTCCTGGCCTGATGCCACCCCTCCCTCTGGGCGAGGCGCTATTTCAGACATCCACAGGCGGGTGAATCTCAGGTGGGAGCCCCAGGGGAAACACCACCCCAGCCCTTCCACTGCCTGAGGATTAATCACTCACAGGCTCCTTTCTCCCCATTTATAACAGACTTAGGTTTTGTTTAATGAGCCCCAAGCTAAGCAGAAAGAAAACAGGACCGTTTTGGACGGAGACTGCTCCCCAGTAAACAGACACACTCTAAGTGGCTTCAAATACTCTTTTGGCAAGAAAAAAAGACAGAGAAGACCACGAGTCTGCTACAGGACACTTCACCTCTGTTCCAAGTGGAGAAAGAAAAACAAAACACACACAAATGCCACAGAACTGAAGCACCGTGAAATGGTTACAAGACCTCGCCACTCCCACAGGAAACAGGACGTCGAGGAGTCACTCACCCGGGCACACAGAAGCATCGCCGCTCATCTCCTGAATCAAACCCCTGCAAAACAACCGGCAGTGTTACTCACCCGCACACACGGGGACATCCCCCGGCGGCGCGTCCCGCCCCGTACCTGCTGGGGCTCTCAGTCTGGTGCAGAGCCACACACGTCGCTGTGGGTGGGCTCCAGGCGCAGTAGGGGTCCCGAGCCAGCACACAGTCCTCGCAGGTGCCGTGCTTCCCACAGAAGGCCAGAGGGGCCTGGACCACGCCCGAGTTAGAGCCAGCATAGACGAACCTCCTGCCCTGCGTGTGTGAGACACAGGAGAACTAGCATCAGGCAAGCAGGCACCAGTGTGTGGGAAGCAGCCAGAGCGCACCATCAGGGCACGCTGCAGTAAGGAGGAGAGGTACTCAGAACCAGAGGCGAACAAGGCAGGTCTGCGACCTTCCGGCAGAATACACGCGCTACGTCAGGGCTCACTGGGCCTTAGATCCAAATCCCTCTCTCCTCTGTCTGGGCACCCACTGCCCGGGTCCTGCCCTCCAGCAGAGCGCTTCTCTGCATGTGTTTCTCTTAGCCAGTGGAGACGCTGTTCAGTCCCCACCTCCAGACCGCCACCACGCAGAGGGGGATGCATGAGCCTGGCACTCCTGGTCATCTTCCCGGCCTCACTACAGAGGAGAAGGGGCTGCAGCCAGAGGCTGAAGCACACCACCTCGAAGCCCAACCTTATCCCTCGAGCCAGAATGTGAGCACCTATGGGCGGGGAGCCTCTTGTGAGGGTCTGGATCCAGCAGGGACCTAACATAACGGGGATGCCAAATGGACGACATGCAAAGGATGAGCAGATCGCGATACATAACATAGAAGAAGGAACAATGCCTTTGCTCTTCACGTGTCTGTAAGTAAAAGGGAAGAGCTCCAGAGCAGCCACACCCACAGCAGAGGGCAGGTGAGACTCTCCACCTTCTGGGACACTTGGCTCCCAGGGACGCCAGCTTCAGGCCAATCCCATCAGCCCACCTGGCACCAGCAGTGCCCAGCACACAGGCATCCAAGGCTGCTGACTGCTTTTGAATGAACTCAGCTGGAAGGAGGGTGCCCCACGCTGCACCCACCTGAAGCAACAGACCTGGAGGTGGCCCGTGGAGTGTGCTGTCTAGCCTCTGCCCAGGGCATCTGCCTCGACAGCCTGGGAACACCTTTTGGTTAACAATACAAGATTCTCAAATTTACACACGACTTAGTGGTTTATGGTCAGATGAAACATGACTTTCATCCTCAGAGGATACGCTGGGAGTCAACTTCAGAGTATGGCTGGAAGATCACAGGCCCTGATGCCAACACAGAAGGCCCCAGGCCACACACCCGGCTGTGCGGGCACAGACCCACCAGAGAAAGGGAAAGCCTCCAAGGATGGAAACGGTGACAATACACAGCAGAGGGAACCTGGCCCAGCACCGGCCTCACAGCAGCAGCGACCTGGGCAGATGAGGCCACGTGCGCACCACGTTTGCAGGCAGGATTGAGGATGAGATCCCGGATCACAGCTCGGGCACCACGCGGCTTGTGGAGTGGCGGAAACGCTCTCCGGCAGCAAAGCCAAGCTGGGTAACTTCCAAGGGACAGCTGGTCCTGCTGGGTCCCGCGGGGGACACCTTCGAGGTGGCGTGGACACCATGCAGTGCAGAGCAGGGTGCCCTGGATAGCCAAGCAGGGCATCGAGGGTGGCTATGGAGGGTGGGGTGGGCTGTGGGAGCAAGGCCCGTCCCAAGGGGATCCAGACCACCTCCTGCACCCTGCAGGAGACTCAGCCCCAACTTCCGCTTCTCCCGGATCGGGCTGGGCTGGAGCCCAAATGAAACTGAGCTGTAAAAGCTAAAAGATGCCACATGGAGACCAAGGGATGATTGTGGAAGGGAAGAGGGGACAGGGAAGGAGGAACTGGCCATCAGGACAGCCAGCTATAACTGCCGCAG
>NW_012101499.1:835449-903891 GCF_000951045.1 Mandrillus leucophaeus | reverse complement strand
CAGACAGTGGTGATGGCTGCAAAACGACGTGAATGTTCTTAATGCCAATGACGTGCACAATGAAAAATGGTTACGACAGCAAGTTTCATCTGATGCGTATTTACCAAAATAAAAAGCAAAACCCCATGCTTGTCATGGGGGAGAGGAGGTGAGGGTGGAGGAACAGCGCATCTCCCTAGCCGTAGGACGGGGGGAGGGCGTGGCACTGGCCGTTTCTCTGTTTGCTGATCACCCTGAGAGAGCCTGATGGGGAGGGGGGCACAGTCTTCTTACCACTGAACAGCCTCTTCCTGCTGCCATGGCCATGGAGCTGGGCCTTGCACCCCCACCTGGAGGCTACTGGGGCCCAAGGAGAAGGCACAGGACCCCATGGCAGGCAGGATGCATTTCCGCCTGTCCAGGCAACTAAGCCACATCCCCACCAATGGATGCTCCTACAGAGAGAGGCGGGTCGGGTGGTCCAGCAGGACCAGCAAGCGCTTCCCCAAACCCACTGGCTCCTCCTCCTGGGCGCGAGGCTCCCTGTGTGGCCGACTGCCCTGGTGTGGCCACGTGACCGAGTCCTGGGAGATGGCAGGTGGGCACTGACCCGTAACCGCCTCTATGCGGCCCTCCTCTCCCTACCCTCTTCTGCCTTTGAGGATCAGTGCCCATGTGCTCTGGAAGCCTCCACCAGCCCAGGTCCCTAAGTGACCCTTGGAACAGCGTGTCATTCTCACAAATGTCCACACCAGGGGCCCAATCTTTATTCTAACGAGAAGTCCACATTTTAGAGACGTCACAGGTGCCTGCCCAGTCTGGCTGAGGCCACTGAACAGCACGATGGCCCCAGAACAGCTTCTGGGTCCCCTCCTTTCAACAATGAGGCTGGGGCGAGGCCCTGGGGGTGGCCCGTGGCTAAAGCATCAACCCTTCAAATCTCCAGGGCCCCCTGTGTGTGCTGGAGACCGAAAGGCTGGTGAACAGATGCCGGAACCCGGTGGCTTCTGACTCCCTCAGGCTACTTCATTCTCTTTTCCTTTCAGATTTGAGGGAGAACTCTCCATTAGCAGAGAAGGGAAGTCAAAGGGCCCAGGCTCCCAAGCTTTGTGGACACAGGGGAGGGAAGAGGACGGAAGACCTGGAGGGGCGTTTGCAAGTATGCACCTGCTGAAGGTAGGTATCTTACCTGGCCGGACAGGGGCCCCCTTCCTCTGCCCGTTGCTCCCGGCTGAGGGAGGAGGGGCCTGACTGGACCTGGACCCCACAAGGTGGATGGAGGTCCTGGCAGGAGCCAGGGCCAGAGAGGCAGCCCCCTAAAGGCCAGCGTAGATGCCCACCCAACCCTGCCAAGGGCTGCTTGGGAGTATTGCAGGCTGGACCCGAGAGTCTCAGCCACAGGTGGACACAGCTTTACAGATGAGACGAACCACTTCTCTTGCAGATTTTCCACGCTGACGAGTCAGCTGTATCACTTATCATATCCCACAGATGCAGTCTGCACACCCCCCAAGCTCAGGTCACAAAAAAGTGTCTTCATGGAGCACTGCCCACCTCTCCACAGCCTGTAAACCTGCACCAACGACTCAATGACAGGCCAGCAACTTCGAAGAGAAAGTCCCATCTCCCCAGGTCTGCCTTCCTGCCTCCCCCAATTCAGATCCCACAGCTCATGGAGTGGCTTTGTGTCAAAGTCTGAAGGTTGGCTCATCCAGGGCAGACTGACAGAGGGGCCTGCCTAGGAGCCCGACCCCAGCTTGGCAACTCTCCTGTCAGCTAGAATCAAAGTCACTGAGCCGGGAAGCCCCCCGTCCGGCTGCCTGCGTCACTTTACCTTCTTTGAAGACAGCAGCAGGGTCTGGACCGGCTCAAAGTCCTGGAAGAGCTGGGTCTCCTCGATGATGTGAACAGCGTGCTCGAGGCTGATGGCTTTGTGCAGAGCTCCCCGGTCTGCAGGGTCAAAGCTACAGGTCAGTGACACTAACCCAGACACAGAAACCAAGGACAGTGACCACAGCGGCAAACTTCACACTCTTCACTCTCAAGTCATTCCCTCCACAAGATACTTAGGAAACAATGATGATTTCACATTAGAAACAAAAAAAGGAAAAGCCTTTGGCAAAATAAACACCCGGAAACCCAAGTGTTACGGGTGATTCTGGTTTTTTGCCAAGGAAAATAAACTGTTCCATTGTTGACCCCAATAATCCTCATCGGCTGGGTGCCACATGAGGCAGCTCCCACGCTCCACCAGCCCTTGGGGTGTCACTGGTAAGGGCCCTAAGCAGGCGGTGAGGGCAGGGGGCATGTGAGGTCGGCTGGGAGGCTCCGAGGGCAGGCCACAATGCACTGCCAGCCACTGTGGCTCCTGGCCCCTGTCCCTGTTCCAAAAGTGCTTATTTCAGAGTCCACATGCCAGGGCACATCTAAAACCTGGCTCCTCAGCCAGGAAGCAAGGACGTGGTCTTCTGCCAGCAGTTAGGAAACGCCAGGCTGACGCCTCCTCCCAGGTGGCTCACACCTGCCCCCTGCACGGGCATTGCCCCAACTCCTCAGCGGCCAGTACTCCTCTGCACCAGCCCAGCCCAGCCGCAGGCCAGGACTTGCATTTTTATTTCTAACAAGTATCCCCAGCAGCCTGGTGGTCCCAGATCTGAAAGCCACCTGGTGTGGTGACTTCTCAGAAATCTTTTTACGTTCCCACAAACCTCCCGGGTTACCTCGAGGGAGGCAACAGAACAACTCCCAAAAGAATAATTGGATTTGCCCATTTTCCTACCAAAGGACACAGATGTGCTGTCACTGTCAAGCCTGCCAAGCCCTTGGAACCCACCTGTGCTGACAAACATGACATCATAGACAGTCCCATCCAGGGCCTGGGTCCGGTCCACCACGATCTGGGTGTAGTTCACATCTTTCTTGATTAACCTGGGCCTGTTGTCTATTGGGGTTACCGAGTCATCCATCAAAGGGTGGTCTTTGACGAACTGCAGCGTCTTGTCTGGCAAATTCAAGGAGCTGGTGTAGTTGGCGGCCCGTGCCTCACTGTCGATGCACTGCAGGGAGGAAATCCCCCACTGTTAACGTGCTCATGCTCCCACTACCCAACGGGTGCTTCCACACAAGCAGCCAACGCAGGCGGGCTGCAAAACCTGGAAACCACACAATGCATTCCTTGAAATGAGGGTAGCAGTGAATAACTTTACTATGCGGAAAGGTGGCCACTCCCCAGCCAGCAGAGGACACAGTTATAAAACCCATCTGCGAGAGAGAACTGCACTCACGATACATACTCAGGAAAGGAATTTTCATCTATTTGTAAGTGAAAAACACTGACTGAGCTTTTGAAATTGAAAAACAGAACACTGATTTGCAGCTTTCTCATGAGAAGAATGCTAAACATGGCTAAAACCAGGCCAATCTTAAATGGTATAAGAGCCCAAGGGATTATTTTTTCCTGTTCTAGCTCCCTGATGTGTGTAAATCAAAATTTGTGACCACGAGTGAACACATTTTACTAAAGCTATGCACAGAAGGAGCCATGATGGTATCAGGGACAGCGGCCCTTGGGAGGGAGCTGGTGCTGCAGTGAGCTCTGAGGGCCAGGTCACAGCCCCGCAGAGGGCTGCGCACACGTCTGCCACACCCATTTCACCATGTGAGGGAGGGAATCGGCCTGGAAATTCCCAATGTCTACATAAAGTTCACTGTATTTAGGAGAAAAAAATGTGACTCCTGTTGACTAGTGGATGGTGCAGAGGCCTTTGCCAAGGAATCACGTGTTTCTCTGTAAGAAACTGAAAATGAAACAGGCCTAATTGTTACGCAACATCAATTGTGCAAAACAGCTGCCCCAGCCTTCTTGTTTGTGCAATAGTGTAGCAAAGGCTGTTACATAACACGCAAAATGGAAGAAGGATGAGCTGTGCTCATCGGCCGTCCTAGTCCCAGTGCAGAGAGCCTTGGCGTGGCCAAGTACCCAGTCCCTGAGCAGGCCCCACTGCCTGTACCGGATTCCATGCCCTGGGCCTTGAAGGGAAAGCATGGCCCGCCCCCAATGCCCCAGCTCACCGCTCCAGGCCGCGGCTTGGGGACCGGGCCGTTGTAGCGCACCCACTTGGTGTGGGACTGCTCCACCGTGGCGCTCTGCATGTATTTCCCGTGGGAGAAGACCTCCTCGGCTGTGGACAGGTTGTAGGCGCACACTGCCGACAGCCCCACGTTGTTCCTGGGGAGGGGAAAGAGATGACGGGACCGCCTGGCGGGCATCGAGGCAGCAAGGAGGGAGACTCCATCCAGAGCACTTACAGCTGTGGGGTGAAGAGTGCGTAGAACACAGGCACCTTCAGGCCCGGGGACCTGAGCACGAAGACGTCCCGCAGCACATTGAAGACCAAGCTGCTGTCTGGCCGGGAGCAGATGAGTCGGGCTTTCAGGAAGGAGGTCCATTTCTTCTGCAAGGTCCTCAGGCCGCCCTGGTCCCCCTAAAACCCCAACAATAAGACGTGGTGGGCCGAGAGCAGATCCCCTGTGGGCAGGCACTAAGGTCAGAGGTGCACCCCTCCATGGCCCAACACAGCGCATCTGTGCCTGACTGAAACAAAGCTCGGGCAACAGGGCACAGAGGTCGCAATTATGTGTGTGGCCCGCAGCACCGCATCCAGGTTCCAGCTTGGATCCCAGAACGCTCCCGGGTTAACACACAAAACAAAAAGGACAGAAGCCCTCTCACCAAAAGCTCCTTTGACCGTCCATGCCTACCTGTGCCCAGCACTCAGTCCTGCAACCGCAGAGGTGCTGCCGCGCTCACACACTTCCAACTGCCAAGGCCCCTGGCATTGTGTGACTTTCCTGACCCAGGACCCATCAATGAACACGCTCTGGGTGGGGCAGATGGCAGCAGCCTCCTTTCAGGGGACAGCCACCAGCCCTGCAGCCTATCTTGGGCAAATGTGTGAACCTTCCACCATTTGAGGGAACAGAGCCTTCACTTCCTTTCTACCCAAAGTATCTGCTAAAGTGCTTTGAGCCTACTAAGTTCTTTATAAATGCTTTTCAGGGATCCGATGACCAAGACACAATTATAAACTACGCACGACTGTGTGTGGTCTGGAGAGAAATACTGAAATCACAAAACCTGAGTGCAGAAGAATATGAGAGAGAAGCAGCCTTACTTATTTTGGACACAGGGAAAATGTTCCCTCTTCATCTCTGCTGTGTGACTACAGGAGCCCAAATTCTCTTTTTGATAAAAGGACTTCATTTTCCTCCTTGATGTTTTAGCAAAGAATAATTTCCAGTGCATTTCTCGTCAGGGGTTTCATTTGGCTTTCAGGTCATGGGCAGCAGGCGAAGCGTTCATGTGTGCCTGGGCGGTAGGCAGGAGCTGTGGGGGCTAAGCTCAAACCACCCCAGTCCAGGAGTTCAAACAATTGTGGGGGGGAAAAAGGGATCAGTGGGGATGACGGCAGTGTGCCTACGACTTGCAGAGACTTGTGAGGGGTCAGGGTGGCTGCACTGTGCATCGCTGGATCTGCTCACTGATACCGCTGCAAACCCTCAGTGCTGGGTAATAAGTCAAGGTCAAGGCAAGTCTGATCCTTGGCTTCCCAATGGCAGGGGAGGGCTCGAGTCCCCTGGCCAGTGCTGCTCTGAGGGCATTCTGAGCACTTCGCACACCTGCCAAGAGCCCTGGAACTGCAGCACCCTTCCCATCTCAAGGGGCACTGGCTTGTCCCCGACACTCACACTGTTGATAGGATGGTTTCCTGGTCTGCGAGACAGGAGCATGGCAGCCATGGCTGGGGGATAGCTGGAAGATATGGTCAGTGAGCCCTGGCTACAGAAGGCCTGGGCAGGTAGCAAAGCAGGAGGTGGATACTCAGATGTGTGCATCACCCACCTTCTTCCTTATGCAATGGTTGTTAAGGGAACGGCGTCGAAAGCACTCACTTTTGTGCGCCATAAGCATGAACGGAACCCTGCTTCTCTGATGTCCTGATGGTCATCACTAGATGAGAAAGGGCCATGCAGGAACTGTCTACTCATTTCCACGAGAGATGAATGGCTACCTGCTCCGAGATGAGCGCCTGGCCAGGGACATGGTGGCTGTGTCTCATGTGGTTTCCCCCAGCTCCCGAGGCCTGTCAATCCACCTCCCAGAAACTGCCACTGAGCAACCTTGAGATTTCCTAGAATCAAGCCCACAGGCCGCTCTCCTGCACGGAGCACTGTGCCTACAGTGTGTCATTTTAAAGGCAATCCCCCTCTACTTTTTAGATACTTAAAGATTTGTGTTTTGACAAACTTTGGTATTGGATCTCTCTTCTTAATCTTAAGCCGTCGGTTACTGTTTCACTCTTAGGTAGATTAAGAGACAAATGGTGAAATTCCAACAGACTCTGGTGAATACATTCCACAAAGCCTTGCTTTTTATAAGCTGGGGAGGTTTGAAGAGGGTGCGTTAAAAGACAGAACCTCCTGAGAACAGGAGGCTAATGAGTCACACATGGGGGCTACCACTCCCTCGGTCCCCATAACCACCAGAAATAAGATCCACTGAGAGCCGCATCTGAGGCCCAAGGGAATAAAGTGCTAGGGAAAGTGACATTTCAGACGAAGATCAGGAGCCACCCATCATCCAGGCACACTACTGCCATGGCAGGGGCCAAGCGAAGCCAGAGTGCCTGGCACTCACCTTGCACACTCTTGCTATCCGTGGGATCAGCACCCTGAACACAAACTCGTACTCCACAGACACCTCCGTGAAGAAGAAGTAGACCCTGTCATCCTCGCCGTCCGGGCTGTCTGGGCTTTTTCGAATCACGTCGGCAAACACAAAACTAGGCTCTGCAGAGAGAGGACAGTGATTATCCCGGAACACAGAGCTGGGGGCCTGCCTGTACCCGCGAGGTCACGAGGCCAGCCTGCACTGCCTTGGGGGCCTGAGGGCTTCCCTGCAAGGATGTCTGGAGTGTGCACATGCCACAGCCCAAGCAGAAACTCCAGGGTCCGCAGACGATGACAGCACGGAGCCCACAGGGTGCCTTACCCCACCTCCTCGGCCTCAGAGAGGTGCCCCCGGCGGTGGTTCTGCAGCGCATCCCACCCAGGCCCACCCAAAGAACTGAGGCTGGGCCTCCTGACTGGAAGGTAGGGAGCCAGATCGTACCAGCATCCGAGACCTACGTAAGGTATGCATTTGCTGGTTTAAACAACACATGCTTCAAATCAACAAACGCTAACCACCAGATCCTGCCCCACCCCGAGGAATAGCCGAGTGTCCCTGAATCTTGGGTCTTGGGATCTGCCCTGAGGTCAAGAGGTTCAAAACCCAGGGCTCTACTGGCTGGCATCCACAAGAAAAGGCTCCATGAACAGCCACCAGCTTCTCCCTGCACATTGAAGACGGACATTGGACATGTGCCGCTGGCAGCAACAAGGCACCCAGAGCCCAAACGACCAGGCGCTAGACGCTGGGCCTGGAGGCAGGTCCCACACCAGTGTTGGCACCACACTTTAATATCACTCCAGAAATTATACCATGTCCCCATCTGATTAGTCTGAGTTTGCCATTTACTATCAGATTCTCACTTTTATGACAGTCTCCCAATCCATTTTTGGGGGGTTGGTGGTGAGCCGTCTTAAGACAGTTAGCAGAGAGAACACCAAACAAGGTGCCCTGGGACTCTGGCCATTGCTGGGCAGTTTGGGAAGTGTCCCCCACAAACACGGGCTGACATAAGCTGGGGGGCCCCCAGGGCTCAGAGACAGCAAAAGGAGAGATCAACGGGTGTGCGCTCATGAGGGGACATACACCTCCCACTAAGGTGCACTGCTCCTCCTTACCGTTCAGCCAAGGGATTGCGTATTCCGTCCTCAGAGGACTGTGGGAAGAATTTCGGGAGATGATGGGTTCACTTCCCAAAAAATTATACGACGTCCCCGAATAAAGTTCTCCATCTGCAGGGCCCCAGGAGAAAAGAGAAAAAGGGAACCAACCTCTCAGGCTATGGCACCAGCCCTGGGAAAAACATTCAATACAGTGTTTTCCTTTATAATCCAATTAAGTGTCCCCCCAGGGAAGGGGAAAGACAGTCTACTCAACTTTTGGAGTGTCCTGTGTCTTCTAGTTATTTCTTTTTCGAGATGAGGTTTTTTTGTTTTGTTTTGTTTTGAGACAGAGTCTCACTCTGTCACCCAAGCTGGAGTGCAGTGGTGTGATCTCACTGCCACGTCCGCCTCCCAGTTCAAGAGATTCTCCCGCCTCAGTCTCCCAAGTAGCTTGGACTATAGGCGCGCACCACCACGTCTGGCTAATTTTTATATTTTTTTGGTAGAGATGGGGTTTCACCCTGTTGGCCAGCTGGTCTCGAACTCTTGATCTCAAGAGTTCCAAGAGTTCGAGATCCAAGCGTGAGCCACCGCACCTGGCTTAAGACGAGTTCTTGCTGTTTCCCAGGCTGGTCTCAAACTCCTATCCTCCTGCCTGAGCCTCCCGAGTAGCTAGGACCGCAGGCGTGCTCTCACTTTGATGGGAATAATTTTATGCTCCATGTTCAGCTGCATTTTAAGAGTCATGGGGCAGTAAGTAAACATGAGCAAGTAATTCCCGCAGCCAGGAAAATGCTGGCAGATGCAACAGTGGGTGCACACGAGGCTATGACCACTTGCGCAGGGGTGCAAGACCACCGCAGACAGCATGTGGCTCGGTCAAATTCTTACTCTCAAACAGGAGCATTTGCTCAGCATGAGGGAATTATCCAAATGACATGAGCCAGCAATGGATACAAAGTGGCATTTACCATGGAGGCTACTATCCTTGCAAACAATGAATTCAATAGTTAAAGGGTCTATATAGTCACATGTGCCTTTTGTAAGGATAGCTCCCATTTAAACAAAGCCAAGAAAGACAGCACTTCAGAGAAGATTCAAATATCCCGTTTGGTAATTAACATGCCACTGTAATCTTCAGGGTGAAGGAACTGGAGGGGCAGGACTCACCAACCATGACGGATGTGTAGCTGTGTGCTGGGTCAAAGGGACATCTTCCTTTGCCATCTTCGTTTTTCCCCAGAAACTTAAAGGATGTTAAGTTCTACAATTGAATAAAAAGAAAGCACATCATCAGATGGCTGAATTTCTGTAGTAATACTGAGTCTTTGTACCATTTCATTTTACAAATTTGCTATTCTCAGAAGACTAACAGGGCCGAGCAGATGGGTGTGGAGCTACGAGAGTCTTGCCCACCAGGGCCAGGGCTTGTGTTGCTCAGCTCAGGTCTGGACATCAGCACCTTGGTGCCCTTGCTCTGACGCTGTGGCCAAGCTTCTCAAGATCTCAGACCCTCAATTTACTCATCTGCAAAATGGAAATGGCAATGCTGATGGCTCTAGGGCTGGAAAGCCGCCAGGACAAACCAAATACAGGACCTGCTCAGTATGTGATCGGAAGCCCATGAGCAGAATTTTAACATCAGTAAAGATGGCATTCTAAGCAGCTAGGTGACCCAATAAATAGGAAACAGAAAAACTTAAACGGGCAGAATCCCTACCTCACTCCACCCACCAAAACGCATTCTGGATGGATCAACGATCTGAATACTAAAAACAGAACCGCACTGTACTAAAACAAAGCAGTGGCTGGCGTTTCCATCTGGGGGTCATCTCTTTATCCGGCCAGAGTGCCCACAGCCACATGAGGAAAAAAATGCACAGAGCAAACCACAGAGAGAACTGGAAAGTTCCACACAGGGAAATAACATGGCAAGGTTAAATAGGTGATGAACTGGGGGGAATGCCGACAGAATGGCAGATGAGGTGTCTCCATCCCTGAACATGTGAGAAGTGTGGACAAATGAGTGAGAAAGGGCATCCAGGACAAAAACAGGCAAAACTCAGCAAGTGACAGAAGAAACTCATCTGGACAGCACAGACGAGAGAGGGGCTGAGCCTGCCGGGAACCAGAGAGCACGCAGAACACACATGGGGATGCCACTTGGCAGCCAATAGCCTGGGGATGCTGAAGAAGACAGGCAGGGCCCACCGCGGCGTGAGGGCACCCAGCACCTCTGCCGCAGGAGGCTGGCTGGAAACATGCTCTCGGAAGCAGAGCGGGAAGGCTCAGACCACGTGGAAGGCCACAGCTGACACCTCTGAAAGGCCGGTTAAAGCAGCATACGGTTCTTCACCTGTTAGGTTAGGGAATGTGAACCCCACTGGATGTGACCATTTATCATACCTTGAAAGGAGGTTTGGGGGCTGTTGGGAAAATCTGAACAGGGACTGGAGACAGGATGATACTGGGGAATGATTGAACATTTTCTTAGCTATAATGACAAAACTGGAGTTACATAAGAAAATGTCACTATTCTTACGAGATGCCTGTGAAGGCATTTGGGAGTCATGGGTCATAGTTCAGCAAGAACACATACGTGCACACACAGACACACATGTAGATACAGACATGCACAGGCACACAGACATGTGCACACACACACTCCCAATTGTGCAATCTAGGTTGCCAGGATATACAAGTGATATATCTTTTCTGCAGCTGCGAAAACTTTTATTAAAAATATTAGGAAAAATTGGTGGGGCATGGTGGCTCACGGCTGTAATCCCAGCACTTTGGGAGGCCGAGGCGGGTGGATCACCTGACGTCAGGAGTTCGAGACCAGCCTGACCAACATGGAGAAACCCCATCTCTACTAAAAATACAAATTAGCCAGGCGTGGTGGTGCATGCCTGTAATCCCAGCTACTTGGGAGGCTGAGGCAGGAGAATCCCTTGACCCCGGAGATGGAGGTTGCAGTGAGACAAGATCAGACCATTCTACTCCAGCCTGGGCAACAAGAGTGAAACTCTGTCTCAAAAAAAAAAAAAATTAGGAAAAATTATAGGTCTAAATTTAAACCAAATACAGTATCCTCTAACCTCAACAACTAACCTGTCTATAGAATGTAAGTTTAAATGACAGAACTTTAAGCTTCTGATTGAGTTTAGCCAGAAAAATCCTTTGTTGTGCAAAATGTTTCTGGTTCAACTGCACTTTGGGCACAAAAGCAAATACAAACGACTGTCTTTGAAGACTGAAGGTCTTACCATCCCCAAAGCACCCCCACCCCCTATTCGCTTTCGTTGCCAGCATCTGTGGTACAGGCAGCTGGGTAGACCCCGACTACGAATCTCACCCCAGACGTCTGTGTGCAAATACCAGGCTTCCTCATCAAGCCTCTAATGAGGCCATACGTTGTCTTGTCATTTATCTCTGACTCAAGATTGGAAAATATTTTAATTCCAATTAATTTAGGGTTCTAGCAAATGATGCTTTTCACTGTGGCATATTTTACATTTATCAGGACTCATTAAAATCCAGGGACACACAGTAGAAAATGTGCTTCATTTTCCATGTATTCCACTTATTTAAAAGGCTACTTCTCCCTCTCTTTCTGAGGATTATCACATTGCTCATCAGATTATCCGGATAGAAAGGACCCTCACACAGCGGGAGGTGCCGGACACCAGGCTGGGCAGTCAAGGATGTGACCCGGTAAGGGACACAGGCCGGACTTGCTTCTCGAGGAGCTCGGCACACTTGACCGGCTGCCCCTCAGTGGGTGGACCCAGGAGTGGTTCAGTGAGCAAGCTGCACACCACGGTTGACCCGAAGGGTGGCTCCCACAGCCAGAGCACAGGTGCACCAACCAAGAACACACAAGCCAGGAGAAAGTCCTGACTTTTCCACCTGACCCAGATGCCCAGAGCTACCAGGCTGTCTGTCCTTCCCAGCACGCCCCCCCACCCCATGGCATGTTCAGGCTGTCTGTCCTTCCCAGCACGCCCCCCCACCCCATGGCATGTTCAGGCTGTCTGTCCTTTCCAGCACGCCCCCCCACCCCATGGCATGTTCAGGCTGTCTGTCCTTCCCAGCACGCCCCCCCACCCCATGGCATGTTCAGGCTGTCTGTCCTTCCCAGCACGCCCCCCCACCCCATGGCATGTTCAGGCTGTCTGTACTTTCCAGCACGCCCCTTCATGGCATGCTCTGCACTAGCACCAAGGGCTCCCAGCACCTTGAGCTGCACCCCAGGCCTCGCCCTTGGCCATGGACACCGAAACTGAGAGGAGCCAAGTGGGCTGCGTGCCCCTGACAGCAGCCGTACAAGGCTTTCAGAGGGGCCACAAGCTGCGTCCGTTTTCTGCATCTGGCTCTGAGGAAATCCTATTGTTTTTTAGGGTGGAGACAGCTTTATGTCTGCTTTGAGCCCCCTTCTACTTTAACTGTTGACCAGGCTGGCGTGAGCACAGGGAGGTGCCCATCAGCCTTACCAGGTGGTCACAGGCCGGCTGGAATGCGTTGGTCCCACACACGTAAAGGGAAGTGGCGCTGAGCGGCTGCAGCACCCGGATGTAGTTGAGGCACTCTGTCTGCAGGGAAGAGAAATGCACCATTAGCAACCGTCCAGCCCAGACGCCCTCCACTATTCAAACTGCTACCTCGTTCATCTCAGGGGCACAGACCCACATTCACCAACACCAGCTCACACGTGGCCCCAGGCCAACGAGACATGTGTGCATTCTCAGCCTTGTCTTGTCATCTAGACCCTCTGCAGCTCCTCTTCACACACTGGCCTGTTCCTGTACAGTGGGAGGTTCACTGAGACCCCAACCCCACCCCTAGGCAAACCTAAAGCTGAAACTGGCCTGAGTAATTGTGTCCCTGCAGTGTCCACAGGCTGTTCAGGTGCCAAGCAGGATTTTGTTTCAGTCCCTAATTGATACTCAGCAAAGATGTGGTGACTAAAAAAAAAACTCAATGAATGCTTACCTCAAATCTTACTGGGACACCCACTGTTGAGAGCAATATATTTCACTCTTGCTAAGTACACGGACCACTTGTTCTGTTGCCAGGCCTGGAGCAGTGTCTACCCTACAGAATTTCCTCTTTGTTTCTGGAGACCCCACCCTGCCTCCCACTTTCACAGAACTAGGAACAGTGATTCTAGGTCTACCCAACCCAGGGTCCCAGTCCAGCCCCCAGGGGAGAGGCTAAACTAGGAGAGCCTGGAGCCCGGCTTGGCATCAGAAAGGCCCAAGCAGGAAAACAAAGATACCATTTCAGAACTCACTATTTTAAGCTAAAAGTACTTGTATTACATGCGCTATATAGTCTGAAATCATCCCAGATTAGGAGATCTCTTTTTGCTTGACTGTTTTTTAAAGTGGTTGGAAGTAATTCACTATTCACCCCAATGCACCTGCACACCCCCGGAAACAGGAGCTACACTGCGCTGCCTGCTTTTCCTCTCATTTCCTAAACTAACTTTGGATTTAGAGACAAACACTTCAGTGCAAGTGTTTGGCATTTTGCTAAGAAAGTTTAGCAAAGACTTCCTTGGGTTTTCTTTCTTTTCTTGCCGTTAACTCAGCTTGTCTTGACCGTCACTGGGGAAGACTGCCCAGCGCCACGTAGGGACATGACGGCTCAGAGGGTGGCGAGGACAACCTAGAGCTGCGGACGGGAACGAGCACTTGGTCCAGGGCTCCCTAAATGAGCACCACACCAAGGGACCTGAGGGACCAAAGGGACGGACGTGTGCCAAGAATCCAAAAGTCCCAGTGATAGAGAAAGGAGCCAGAGAAAGTCTAGGCAGACAGGGGCAGGTCCCTGGCAAAACCCCACCTGCGAGTCAAAAAGCCTAAAACCTGCGGCCCAGTGAGAACTTCTATCCCTGTTTTCCCGCTCTCTCCTGACTGATTCTTTCTGAATAATGTCTTTTTACCATCAAATGTTGCCTTTTCCAAAACTACCTACAGCCTACCCTGCCCCTCATCCTGTGCCTATAAAGACCCCAGACTCAGCTGGTAAAGAAGAGAAGGTGCTGGACTAGAGAGAGGCGACTTGACTTCAGAGGGATGGCTGGACTTTGGAGAAATGGCTTAACTTTGGAGAAGAGCTGGCCAGAGCCGGCCAGACTTCAGGGAAGATTCTTTGCTCGTTCCGTTCCCTCTCCAGCTCCCCTCTCTGCTGACAGCCACTTCCTTCGCTAAACAAAATTATCTGACTCCACCAGCATTCAAGTGTCCATGCGACCTCATTCTTCTTGGATGCTGGACAAGAGCTCAGGACCCTGAGTGTGTGTACCCAAATAAGACTGTCATACTGGCCCTTCGCCCTCACTGGCAGCCCTCACATGTCCCATGCAATGAGGCAAGTGGCCCACTGAGCTGCTAACACGCCACTGTCCATGGAGAGCAGAGATAAAAGAGCACTGTAACACGCCCTCTGGGGTTGGCGGGGGTCACAGACACCTCACCCTGGGTGCCACCAGCAGGGCCCACACAAAGCCTGCTCCTGCTGGCACCCAAAACAGTTGGCCAGATCCCACACTCACTCGCTCACGTGCTCCCTCCTGCAAGAGGTTGAGCACAGCAGGCTGAATAAATGGGGGACCTCTGTCGCAAGTCCAATGAAGGGGTTGAGAAAAACTGCATGACTAGCAACTCCTCCAAACCAAGGCCTCTGGGTGCAGGGAAGCAGAACAAACCCTGAATTGCTATACCATTCACCAGTGGGCTTCAGAAGTCGTGTTCTGTAGTCAAAGTTTCAGGCTATCTGAATACATTCAATTCATATAAACTTTTAAAAAGTATTTCTCAAAGGCCAGCTACGTTTGGCACCTGATTTGAGAAACCCAATCCCGATACTCAGGAATAGAGGGATAAGCTCCAAGATGCATCAAAACAAAACCAAGCCCAGCAGAACGAACAGAGCCTGGAGAAAAGGCAGGCCTGCACTGCAGGAATCCTGGCATTCAGTAGATTAAACCAACCAAGAAATACTTGAATGGGATTTTTTTGTAGCTTGCAAAAGAAATTACCTGTTTTGATTTCCCCTTTTCTGCACATTTTGCTTTTTTGTCTTCTGAGACCTTCCAATACACCTGTTGGGAGAGAGTCCACTTCAGTGCATATTCTTTTAAAGAGATACTAGTATGAAAATGCACAAATTTAAAAGCACATGATAGAGTTTAGAGCCTAGAGGTTTCTCCTGAGAGGATCAATTCTCAGACTGCAAAGGAGTTCAGAGAGCAGGGGAGCGGCCTGGGCCCTTCAGAACATCCTCACTGTGATCCTTATCCTGAAACCCGTGGAGTCTGGAAAACCAGCTCCAAAATTTCCATCACTCACCATAAAACAGCAGCAAAAATCAAGCTAGTGAAAGTGGAGAAAATAAAACTGTCAAAAACCTAAACCGTAAGTATTTTCAAACATCAAAGTGGGCTTTTTTTTTTTTTTTTTTTTGAGACGGAGTCTCGCTCTGTCGCCCAGGCTGGAGTGCAGTGGCCGGATCTCGGCTCACTGCAAGCCCCGCCTCCCAGGTTCATGCCATTCTCCTGCCTCAGCCTCCCAAGTAGCTGGGACTACAGGTGCCCGTCGCCACGCCCGGCTAGTTTTTTGTATTTTTAGTAGAGACGGGGTTCCACCGTGTTAGCCAGGATGGTCTCGATCTCCTGACCTCGTGATCCGCCCGTCTCGGCCTCCCAAAGTGCTGGGATTACAGGCGTGAGCTACCGTGCCCGGCCACAAAGTGGGCTTTTTTCCATCCATTCAAAGTGACTCTACAGATCAGGTGTGGTGGCTCACACCTGTGATCCCAGCACTTTGGGAGGCTGAGGCAGGCGGATTATCTGAGGTCAGGAGTTCGAGACCAGCCTGGCCAACATGGTGAAACTCTGTCTCTACTAAAAATATAAACATTATTTGGGAGTGGTGGCATGCGCCTGTAATCCCAGCTACTCAGGAGGCTGAGGCAGGAGAATCTCTTGAACCCAGGAGGCAAAGGTTGCAGTGAGCCGAGATCGCACCACTGCACTCCAGCCTCATGTGCCTAGGCAACAGAAAAAAAAAAGTGACTCTACAGTCCAGTTTAAAAAAAAAAAAAAAGCCTCAATATTCACTGTATCCGTGGAAAGGGAGAATTATAATTCCTTAAACTTGCATGTCAGCAGCAGGAGGAAGTGATGAACTAACACCACCAGCTCAGCTCAGGCACCGTCTTATTAAGATCCACGTTCCTACCACCTCTTCTTTCAAACCAGGGACAATTTGTGATCACAAACTGCCAGGGGGTGGGGGTCTTAGCCCCTTGCCCTCCAAAGCCCCCACAGGATAGAAAGACAAAAGGAAAAGAACAGAGGCTTCTATATCTATCCCTGCCTCACCTTCCACAAAATGCCCCATCTCTCTCTGTGATGTTCCATAACGAATGCAAAAGAAACCAGTAACCATACATTTTTCTCCACCAAGAGGCTTGTAGTGGGTGTCAGGACTCAGAGGTTAGGAAGCACACAGGGCTTCTAGGAGGGAGAGTATGAGGAGAGGAACCCCACTTTAGGTTTCTAACTAACTCAGTGGCTTCCTGCACAGTACCCAGGCAGCAGACACAGTACTAAGGGAGTGTCATTTCATAGCAATGGAAGTCCTGATAGGGGCACACAAAAGCAGAACAGAGTCCCATTTAAAATAGCAACTTCCTTCAGCATTTAAAGTACACATGATTTCATCAACTCACAGGAAATGCATAAGGACAAGGGAACGTACACTTCAATAGACCCTTGATCATGTTTGCAGGGATTTTCACTGATGGGGGTCCCTTTATTTTTTCTTTTAAGTATAAGAGGTCCCCAAGCCTCTTTCCAACCCTGACGGACCACCATGGTGTCATTAACAGAGCAATGGCTGGCTGTCACTGAACACCTGTGGGGCCAGCACAAACACACTGTCCACAATTCCCCCAAGACTGAGTGTGAGTCTGTGTGGTCAGGAAGGCGCTCAGAGGAAGAGAATTTAACAGACACGTGAAGAGTAAGAGCTGAGTGAGGTGAGACCACCACATCCTTCTGCTCAGAGTGTCTCACAGTGCTAAATACTTTGTTTCTGTTTTTTTGAGACAGGGTCTCGCTCTGTTGCCCAGGCTGGACTGCAGTGGCATGATCTCAGCTCACTGCAGCCTCAACCTCCTGGGCTCAAGTGATCCTCCCACTTCAGACTCCCAAGCACCTCAGACTCCCAAGCAGCAGACTCCCAAGATCTGAGCCACTACGCCTGGCTATTTTTTGTAGTTTTTGTAGAGACAGGTTTCGCCGTGTTGCCCAGGCTGGTCTCGAACTCTTGAGCTCAAGTAATCCGTCTACCTCGGCCTCCCTACAGTGTTAGGATTACAAGGGTGACTCACAGCACCCAGCCAAATACTTGTTTTCAGAGCATAATGCTCAGAGCTCATTTATGTGTCAAACAGAAATTGAGAAATAAGCTAGACCCTGGAGATGAAAACAAAAAGCGATCTGGGCAGAAAATGTCCAACAAGAACCTGGAACAGATTCCAGAGAGCGAGAAAACGACCCCACACCGTGAGGTCTCAGGAGCCAACCCAAACAGGCTGCTGTTGGCCGTGGATGCGACAATTTAAGCATGCAGCAGGGATTTCACTGCGATGGGTCAAAGCAGAGCGAATATGTTTAAATCTATGACTTTCACTGTGACATGAAAAATCAATCAAAAAACTCATTCTTGCCCTTCAGAGGGGAAACTGACTCATTAACTCATTGAAAACTGGTAAACAAAGGCAAAGATTCCAAGCATCGATTCTGCATTTCCCAAAGGAACTGGGACCTCTATGGACCAAAAAAGCTGGTGATGGGCACTTCCCCTTTTGTCCGATTTCCAGCTAGCAAGTGAAGAAAGAGGGTGGCATCAGAATATTGCGTTTTGCAATCTTTGATGAGAAGAGGATATAGATTTCAATGGTGAAAGGCCCCTGAGACTCAGGAGGAGGAACACCTGCCTCCATGGAGAAGCCCGCCTCTCATGGCCCCGAGTGGGGTGAGCCTGGACCTGAAACCCAGCTGGGGATGTGAAGACAGAGGTGCATGCTATAGATACCGTGAGTGGAGCTGGGTGTGGTGGCACATACTTATATTCCCAGCGACTCAGGAGGCTGAGGCAAGAGGATCACTTGAGCCCAGGAATTTGAGGCCGCAGTGAGCTACAATCAAATTTTAAATTCAGTTTGATTTAAAAAAAATACTTAAAGACACTGAGGACTCAGGAGCAATGTGAAGGGTGGGACATGGGATGGGCTGTGCAGAGTAGCTTTCTCAGGAAGGAAACCGAGGCTGGCTCCTAGAAGCGGAGACTGAATGGACAGGGTGACCAGCTGCAATGGATTGGGACAGTCTGGTTGCAACCTGATTCAAACTAAACATTCGAACCAACTAAACAAGCATCACCCACAAGAGAGTCGGTGCAATATGAACACTGGCCGAATGGATGATGACGTAAATTTTGGAGAAGCTATTTTTGGTTATTTGCACGACAAGGGGCCCTTTCTGATAAGAGATACCCAGATGAAGAATGTGGTGTCGGGATCTGCCTCAATGCCCCAGGAGGTGGAGGGCACTGTGGGCAGGACTGAACACCTGGCCTTGCATAAGCTGCAGTGGGTACAGGGTTCATGGAGTAGCTGTCTCTGCTCATAGGTACGTTTGAGATTTCTTCGGAATAAAAAGTTCAAAAACAAAAAAAGCAAAGCAGGTGGTCCCAGGGTGAACTGCTGGTGGACACCCAAACATGGGGCTGCATGGTCACAGCTACAGGACAGAGGCTCCAGGTAAGTCAGCCCCCAGTCCCACAGTGGGGCCAGGAGAGGCTGCCCACTCAAGCCAGGCTGTGTGGACATGCAGGGGAGCCCAGGACGTACCTCATGCTGCTTCTCGGAGATGTTGAGTGCGTTCACAGCGAAGACCGCCTCCCGGGCGCCTATGTACAAGGTGTCCTTGTCCTCGCTCAGCAGCAAGGCTGAGTAGTTGTAGATGTCCGGCTCGTGAAACTGCACCAGGCGCACCTCTGGGATGCAAGGGCAGGGTCAGAGCGGGAGGAAGAAAAGAGCGATGGAATCGTTTTTAAACCTGGGCACATCCTAGGTCCCGGTCTCAGTGACAATGAGCAGATCTCGGTGTAGTCATGTCTCGGAGGCCACGTGTTGCTGCAACAGGCACTGCTGCAGTGGAGGCGGCCTCAGTCAATGGCAGCCATCAAGTGTGCACACGGGAACCACAGCCCGAGCTCGAGCCCGGAGCTAGTGTGCCCACTTTGAGACTGTGAGTCGGACATCCCCTCCTGCTCCCTCAGATCCCACAGAGTCCCAAACCCTGCTCTGCCAGGTGCTTCCTGTGATGGCTCCCACCCTCTGCCCACCCAACTCTGGTCTACATGCCTTGTCATCCACAGATGAGGTGTACAGGAATACAATGATTTAGGATTTTCTTCTTCAGAAAAAGAATGTTTTACTTCAAAATCTTTACAAAATTTCTTTTGGAGAATATATCCATCAACCCACGCAATTCTCAGTGGTCACCACCACCAACTTATAGACAGAGAAACAAGCGACATCTCTTTGCTTATTAGGTTACTGTATCAATAGCTACTTAGGAATATGAAGATTTGAGCAATAGCTGCTTAAGAATAATATACATGTATCAGCATTATTTTTTTTAGGACCTGTTTCTTTAACTGTCTTGACAACAATTTGAGCATTCTGACCTTGGCTTTTTACATATTACCAAGAGTCTGTTTTATTTGAGAGTCAGGTGGGCCAGGTGTGGTGGCAGGTGCCTGTAGCCCCAGAACTTTGGGAGGCCAAGGTGGGAGGATTGCTTGCGTCCAGGAGATCGAGGCTGTAGTAAGCTATGACTGTCCCACTGCACTCTAGCCTAGGCAACAGAGCTAGACCCTGACTTCGAGAAAAAACAAAGAGAGTCAGGTGTTCACGCTTTCTGTTCTAATTTTCCCATGTGGAAGAGAGATGCACACAGGCAGCAGGTCCTCTCTTGGCACAACAGTGGCCTATATTGCTGACAGCTCTTAGCCGCCTGCAAGCAACACCTTAATAAGCTCTCACTCCACTGAGTCAGAAACCCGGGTCCCCAGACACATCCCCCAAGAGAAGAAACAACTAAAACAAAAACTAAACAGCAGCAAAGGAAAGTAGCTGGCATGAGGCTCAGCTGCATATAGGACCAGCGTCCTCATGATGCCCCACTGTTCTCAGGTGCCTGGGCAGACACTCAGAGGGGCAGGTGCTTTGGCAGCGCACCGCAAATGTTACCAGGTACGAGGGAGGGAAGCTTCCTGTCAGGGGCCCTCAAATTCAGAAACCAAATCAGGAGGTCTGCACGAGCCCTGCTGAGTATCTACAGTTGTCACAGCCTCTCCCTTAGATCAGCTGCATAGGCCTGTCTGCTCAAAGTTCTTAGAGCAGAGAATCCAACAGATCACATGCCAGCATCCTCAGCCACCTGCCTCAGCATCCCAGGAAATGGAGTCCCTGTCCTGTCCCCAGCCACCCACCTCAGCATCCTGGGCAGTGGGGTCCCCGTCCCATCCTCAGCCACCTGCCCCCACATCCCAGGAAGTGGGGTCCCCATCCCATCCCCAGCCACTCACCTCAGCATCTCAGGAAGTGGGGTCCCTGTCCCACCCCAGCCTCAGCACCCCAGGCAGTGAGGTTCCCCATCCTATGCCATCAGCACCCCTGCAGGCTTCATCACTCACCTCTGTGCTCCCAGGTGATCCGGGGTATGGGTGCAAAAGCCGTCGCTGTCCCAAACATCACTGCAAGGGCCATGAGCAGCCCCCTAATAGGGATGCACATCCTCATCAGGTAGGGGCGACCCCAGGGGGTTCAGCAGCAAAGGCTCACGGCAGCAGGTGGCCGGGAAAGTGTGCTATTGCAGATGTGGCTCAGCGCCCCAGGACCAGGGCCAGCAGCACAGCCTGGAGCTGGTGAATAGCGCGGTCCCTGAGAATCCACATTTCCCAGTTATCCAGGAGAGGAGGGGTCGCTCTCACCACTGCAGTGCCAAAGTCCACTGGATACTTCTTCAGGGCCTCAGAAGAAATGCTGGAAGGACATTAGAAAGAAGAGACAGGACCCGTGGTGAGTGATGACCCACTTCTCACCGCTCTGTAGCCCCTCTGCTTGCCCTGGGTCCGCACCCGGGTACATCTGCTGAGGAACATGGAAGGCGGTGGGGGACAAAGAGGGTCTTAGAAGTGGATAGCCCACATGGACACAGGAAAGTGAAGCCGGGGTCTTCAGGAGTCAGTGCTTCCCGCTCCTCCAGCTCCCAGCTCAGAACGCAGGAGAGACACACGGAGGGGACCTGGTGTGGGGCACCCGGCAGACACACATGGCCGGCTGGCTGCCCAGCTTCCTTCCTGTGTGGCTGCTGTGTCCAGCTGGTAATGAGATGAAAATGAAGGAAGAGAACTCAGGTTTCAGTTTCCCTTAGAGACTCTGCCTTTGTAACGCTCAGTGAGGAAACGGCCAGAAAAACCAGAGGCTGCAGAGAGAGTTAAGATGTACATGTGAGTGCACACGCATGCACACACACAACATATGCACACACATGTGCGCACACACATGCACGGATGTACACCTGTACAAACACACGCACGTGAGGCCTCACCATGCAGGAGTGTCTGACCTCCTGCCCCAAATGGGGCCCTGCTGGCTCTTCCAGTCTCACTTAAAGAAGTCTGTGCACCACAGAAACGGTGGTGACGCACTCGGATTTGCCCAGGAAGAAGCAGCCCTTAGTAAAAGAACAGGCTTAACGCTGCTTAGTGGAACCGTGGAGCTGGTGGTGGAGGAGGTGTGCACAGGCCTCCTGGCCCCATCTCTCATGTCCCCAACTTTCTCTGAGGACTGCATGGCTCCTGTTCTGGTATACCTTTGCTGGTCCCCACAGCCTAACCCGCCACAGGACTGGCCCAAGGGGGTCTAGCACCTTGATCTGGGGCCATCTGCACCCCTGGGTTCACCCTATGAGAAAGTCCTAAGCTGGGCCCAGTGACTGGGCACTTTCACATTACACTTCTGTAAAAAGTTCACTCACAACAGCACCCTGGGACCCCTGAGTCCCTTGCTCCCCCTTCTATCCAGGAGTCCTGTGAGGGTCATGGAACAACCACACCCCTGAGCTCCAGACTCCAGAACCCCACTCCTCCCCACCACCTCTACATGCCACCTTCCACCTCTACATGCCACCTTCCACCTCTACATGCCACCTTCCACCTCTACATGCCACCTTCCACCTCTACATGCCACCTTCCACACCCAGCCAGACACAGCCGAACCTCACTCTGCTTCCAGCCAATTCCTGCAGTCCGTGTCCTCACCTAAAAAAAGCACCAGCAGTCAGGGGCCAACCACATCTACCTCTAACCCCATCCCCACCCCCAATCCATAGATGGTGCTGCTGCTCAGCCTCAAATGCATCTGGGGCTTGTCTCCTCCTGTCCATCTCCACCACCAGCACTCATCTGAGCAATGCTCACCTCTCATACTGGCATCTTCAGCAGCCTCCTACTCCCTTACCTCACTTTCATTCTTGCTTCCGTGGTAGAGATCACTGGCTTCCCGTGCCAGCATCCATGTTCCTACACTCTCACTAACAGAATCCCGAGGTTACTTGGGTTGGCAGTGTGCCCAGCTCACTACATCTCCCAGCTTCTCTGGTGATAGTTCTGGCCAAAGAACTGTACGTGAATTTATTAGATGGCAATTCCAGGAAGGAGGGGCACCCGGCAGACACACAGATGCTAGCTGATTCAGCTAGCAATTCCCTCAGTCCTTCCTGCTGCTGCCTGGAACTAGAATGTGATGGCTGGAGCTCTGGCAGCCATGCTATGAACATGAAGATAAAAGTCTCATTCTAAGAACGGCCAAGTGAAACCCACAAGAGCCTGTGTGACCCTGATAACATAATGGAGACTTTGCACTTGCTTTCTGCTGTCCATTTATTAGCAAGTCTGTGCAGACTTGCTAATAAAATTGTTAATCTCTTTAAATTACTTGCTTGCAGATTTTTGTTACCAACAAATACCATTCCAAACTGACACAACCTCCCTCCAATCCACTGCCACAAAGTAGCAGTGGCCAGAGTCATGCTCTTATCATAAATCAGATCATATCCTTTCCCCATGTGAAATGTTTCAACAGCTTCTCATCACTCAGAACAAGGCCCACATTTTTCATCATAGCCAGCAAGGCCACGGACAACCCTGCTCTACCTCCACCCAACTGCTCCTCATCCATATTCCCTCCACTGCACCGTCCTGGCTACACGTGAACACACAGAGCTCGGCCCGTCTGCAAGGCTGTGCAACAGTTGTCTCTCCTGCCTGTCAACACCACTTAGAACATTTCCAGATGTGTCTGTTCTGAAGTCGCCGGTCTAAATCCCACTGCACAGTCTCATTCATCTAAGAGGCTTTTCCTCTGTATAACTGATCGGTAATTAGCAGTGGCTCCCAAAAGCTGCTCCACTTTGAGCTCCCAAACCAGCTTCTACATAGGCTCCCAGTGAAGAAGACTCAATAAATTATAGGCTCAGCTCTTCTGAATTCCAGGCACATTTGCAGTTCCTTGCCATAATGGTATCACTTTTTGTTTGCAAACCAGAAGTAGACCTACTTGGCCTACAAAGTTGTTGTGAGAAATATCTGCTAAATAATTATTTAGCAGATAATCATATTAATGTATAATTAATCAATTAGCATCCGATAATAATGTTTATTATAGTAATAATGTTATTGCTCTGACAAATACGAATGGAGCTCACGCTACGTCTAGAACAAATCAGTCCTGGCCCCACGGAACCCACGTCCTAGAGTGGGACTGCGTGAAAGCAACCAGCCCAGGGCCTGGCACACAGAAACATCCTATGCCCCTCCAGGGTCCTGCTGCCCTTGCTCTTCTCAGTCCTCATTGCATGCAACGACATGGGAAAGGATGGTAACAGTGGTGACAAGCTGTCCACAGTCCCTCAAGAGAAAAGCTCCCATTAAAAACCATCCACCCCTCCTTTTGGAGCAATGATCCCCTGGCATTTTCAGGATGCTTTCTTTCTCCCGTTCCGTGTGACAAACGTCACACAGCCAGTGAGAGCCAGAAATGACAACGTGGCCAGGCTGCCCCATCCCTTAAAGCAGAAGAGGATGGCACACTCGCACCGTGAGCGACTTCACGCTGGCTTCCGCGCCACCGGAGGAGGAGGAGGAGGAGGAGGAGGAGGAGGAGGCAGGCCTGCGGCAGGCAGGGCCTCAGAGAGGGCTCTAGTCATACATGCAGCAAGGACACCAGTGGCCTGGTCCATGTGCTGCAGTCCCAGCCCAGTGAAACCCAATGAACTGACACTGGCTCCTCCAAGTCACACCCAGCCCCAGGTCCCAGCCAATGCCAAGCTGTGCACAGCAAGGATAAAGCGAAAGCACCCGCCCCGGTGGCATGTCCCCCAGCTGGGCAAAGCTCCATACACACAAAAGAAACAGCAATGAGCTGCCAGAGGATGGGAGAAGGCGCTCTGAAGACGGATGCGGCGGCTGCAGAGATAAGGCGTGCCAACCACACAGGAAGGCAGCAGCGGGGACAGCCCAGGGGCAGGCGAGTGGGTATACAAACCGCTACATCCAGACAGGGGAATGTTACTCAGCATTAAAAATAAATGAGCCATTAGGCCATGAAAAGACACAGAGGAACTTTAAAAGCTTATCATTAAAGCCAATCTGGAAAAGTACATACTGCATGATCCTGATCCCAACTATAGGACATTCTGGGAAAGGCAAAACCATGAAGACAGTAAAAAGATCAGTGGTTCCCAGGGGTTGGGGGGAGACAGAGTTTTTAGGGCAGGGAAACTACACTGGCAGGGATATTACCACAGTGGACACATGTCAGTATGCATTTGTCCAAGCCTACAGAACGTACAACACCAACTGGCAATCCTAATGTCCAGGTACAGATGTCGGGTGATAAGGTACCTATGTGGGTTCACTGACTGTAGCAAAGGCACCACTCTGGGGGCGATTCTGAAAGTGAGGGGGCTGTGCATGTGTGGGGAAGGAGCGTATGGGAAATCTCTGTACCACCTTCTCAATGTTTCTATGAACCTAAAACTGATCTAAACAATAAAGTCTATTAAAATCAGTAACAACAAGGAACAGGCCTAGGAGTTCCTTGCCAGTCACAAAAGAAGCCTCTGTGAGGGTTCATGGCCTGGACACGTTCAGGAGGTGACTGTCCACACCAGAGGGCTGGGAGCAGAGACGCAAGGCCCACAGGACCCAGTTCATTCCACGTCAAATACCAAAGATGCTGGGTCACTACTGGAGAGATACGGTTTGCATAGGATCTAATTCCTATCTACGTCCCCAACTGCAGTCAGTCCTCTGCGTATCCCAATAAGCACTCTGCGGGCAGGCCAGGCTAAGAGTCCAGAGCCAGGAGATGGGAGAACACAGAGATTTATCTCAACTCTCTCTGGAAACCCAATGAAATGACTCTAAAAGGATATGAACTTTAAGGATAAAAATGGAGGGAGGAGGTGACTTTGGAATCTATTAATAGGTGAGTAGTAACCAATGGTGTGCTGGCAAGCTGTTAATACTGGCTCTCCACGGGGTGGGCAGTGGGGGTGGGTGGTGGGGTAAGGTGGGGGGTGCCCAGCTTGTAGCACACGCTGATTTCTGTGGTGTAAATGCTGCTTTCGAGCTCCCAGATGATGCCGCTGAACTGGGGAGAGGTGCACAGCAGCACCCAGCACACAGTACTGCCACCTCAGATACAAGAGACGAGTAACCGCAACCACACAGATAACAGCAGAATGCACATGATACTAGAAAGGAATGAGTTCTGAGTATTTTACCTTTTTAAATATAATTTGTTTCATTTTAAGTCCATATATTTAATTTTTAACAGTGGCTGTTACCACTGTTAAAAATTACCACCAGCCCTGTCACACACCCAGCCCTGTCACACACCCAGCCCTGTCACACACCACCAGTGTCGACTGATTTGAATTTCAGACCAGAGTTGAGCCAGGGCCTGGAAGAAGTCACAAAGAAACACAACCTGGAAAATGGAAGCAAGCTTAAAAGTCAAATGTGGTGAAAGAAACGGAAGGCTGGAAAGTAAATTAAAGAGGTTTCCTAGAAGTTACACATGCAGCAGAGATGAAAAAAGGGGGAACAGACAACTGGAGGATCCATTCAGGAGTCCCACACAGAACTGGCAGGAGCTTCGGGAAATAAAATGAGGAATTATTAAAGCAGTAATAAAAAGAAAATATCTAGAACACAAGGGCCTGAGCTTTTGGAATGACAGTGCCCAGGAGCACAGTGAATGAAAAGAACCCACCCACACCAGACACATCATCCTGAAATGAGGGTTACATGACGCATCCAGAAAGAAACAGGCCACAAAGAAATTACCTTTGAGTGCCCCACTGGAGGCAGCAAAGCAACGCCTCTGAATCCCAGGGAAGATGACTTCACACCTAGAATTCCCCATCTAGTCAAATTATCAACCAGTATGAGTGCAGTGCAGAACATTGCTTCAAACCTACAAGTTCTCAAACGTTTTACTTCCCTCAACTTCTTTCTCAGAAAGCTACTGCAGGATTTGCTCCACCAAAACAAGGGAGCTGCTTCCCAGGTCTTCTTTCTTAGGAAGTGAGTGGAGGAGAGGCAGTCACAGCGGGCAGCTGGGGAGGAGGCAGAGGCTCCAATGGGGTGGGGCAGGAGAAGGCACAGTAGATTACTGATTGCATCTGTGGCTTTGTTCTCAGAAATGCATTTTAAGGCTCTGGCAAAGAGTCTGAAGATGAATTAGAACAGATACACAGATTAGAAAATGAAGTTATTAACCCTAGGGGAAGCAAGAGTGACCCACGAATGGAAATGTAACCGGAGCGTACTTATCGCTGCCCAGGTGCACAGCCCCCATGACAAAAATTACGACTAACTCCACTGGGGGTCTGGGGGAAGAAAGAGAGGGAAGGGGAGGGGACGAGAGTCGGAGAACACAATCCTGTCTTCCAGCATAATACAACATCTAAGATGGAAAAGTCAGGAAATGTAGGCGTATCTAGTTTGAAGGAAAATACCAAAATGACTAAAACAGTTGAAACTCACTGTCTCAGGGCAGCAGGGAAGGGACAAAGGGACAAGACAAGCAAGTGCTGCTTCCTCTCTCAAGTAAAACAAGAACTATTTCACTTTAAAATTACATGCATTAATTACCTTCATAAAATGAATTAACCTTAAAAAGACATCCATGTTCTGGTTCCTCACAGCCTGGGGAAAGCAGCCCAGTGGATCCAGAAACAGAAGACATGGCCCCCTGAAGATAGGCTCCCAAGGATGGGAAGAGTGAGCTGCCTCTGCAGAGCCTGGGTCCCGAGACCAGCCACATTTCGGGGCTCAAACACGTTGTAAAAATAGGATTGTTCACCGCGAAGCAGAAGCGTCGGGCAGTGGCACAGGATTTAATGCAGAATGCCGGCTCCTAATGTGGCCAGCCTCTTCCACTCCACTCCTGCCTGCTTCCTCTGATGGACCCCACCCCTCCCAGGCTGCCTAGCAGCCTTGGCACCTGCTGCTCCCTCTTCCAGACTGTTCTTCCCCCAGGAGCGGCTGGTGGCTGGCTCCATCCCACAGTCACTCTTTGCCTCCCCTGACCCCTACACTCCATCCCCCTCTCGCAGTATTGTTTCATAGCACTTGGCCTAAGGACCTGAAAATGCCTCCCTGACTTAGCTGAGGCAGAACGGGAGAAACACAAACATCCCAGTGAGAAGACTCGGGCCAGACCTGGAGAGGACAAAGGTACGGCGCCAAGAGTAGAAAGTCCCAAAAAGCAAAATCCCCAGTGAAGAGAGATTTAAAACAAATCTTTTAATAGTATCCACAACCAAACCCAGGGATGGCAAAGTCATCCCTGAACGAATGTGGCTGAGAGAAGGTATTCCAGGAGCATCAGCAGGTGCCCAGGTGGAAGCCAGCAGGTTCTCCTGGGTGGCTTTAAATGGTTACGAAGAACTGTCAGGACTGGCGCGGTGTATGTGGTTATTCAAACCGGTTATGTTGAAAAGAAACCTTTTTCTTAATTGCTTTTACCTTGGACCAATCCAGACACTGTCATATAGAGCTTAGCAGGGCACGGGCACACCTACCTGGCTTCCAGCCAGGCCCTGCCCTGAGAACAATGATTGACCACCAGGCTTCCTGGTATGGATTTGTACCCAGGTCTGCAGTGTATTGATCTCATCAGCAGACACCAGATTCTTAATGGCATAAATCAGACCCTGCTGCTCTTCTCAAACGGCCTTTAAAACAATCCACATGAGTAGCCAAAGGTCAGGACAGAAGGCCCATGCCACACACTGCTCCTCCCAGGGAGGGGGAGGGGCTGCCATTTTCTTTGTGACATTGGAGGTTTTTTTTTTTTCCTTTTTCAACAAGAATGCATTGTTTCATATAATTTTAAAGTTGCTTTAAGCAAAGCACACACCACACTCACACAGATCTGCCGGCCCCACGAGTTCTTTCAGAACACTGGCTCCAAAATCACTGATGGGCGTTACATGAAGGACCTCACTCTAAATAGTTAAATTAAAACAAAAGGAAAAAAAGCCCATTTTGCTGGCTTTCTTCACCATTTCTGAGAAGCAAAGGTATCCTGCTGGGAGTTGAGCTGTATGCACATGCATTTTGCCCTGACAGTGTGAAATTGCTGCCCTTTGCATTCAGGAAGAATGACTTGACATAGGAGCCCATTAGAAAGACAGGGTTATGAAATGTCACTCCCATTACTCACACGTAATTGTGGCTGTTCATGAGGGTGCACAAGCCCACTTTAAATGTCAGCAGAATGAAACTCCGAGGGGGCTGTGAGCCCCACACTCTTGCCTGTCAGCACTTGTCAGAAGGCAGCTCTCCCACCCCCAGGGGCCTTCAAATCAAGGCAGGAGGTCACAGCAGAGAAAATGGGAGTACCCAGCAACCACTGTGCATATATGTCTTGTGTAGGTACATATATGTGGATGCATGTACATCTGTGTGTATGCATCTGTATATGTGCATGCCATGTGCAGTGTGCATGTGAACACGCATTGATATGTGCACCTATCCATGTTTGTGTATTTGTACACATCTTTACAGGTGTGCTGTATACATGTGTATGTCTGCATGTCTGCACATGCATGTGTATGCCTGTGTGCATACACATGTGCACCTGCATGCATATGCATCTGTGTGTGTGCATGTGCATCTGCTTGGATCTCTGCATGTGCGTAAATGTGTATGTCTGTGCATGCATGTGTATGCCTATGTGCATACATAAGTACATCCGTGTGTGTGCATGTGCATCTGCTTGGATCTCTGCATGGGTATACATATGTGTATGCATGGGCATCTGTGTGTGTGTGCATAATGTGTGCGCCTGTGCATGTTTGTGTATATATATCCATATATACGTATCTGTGTATGCATATACATGAATGTGTGCACAGCTATATGCGCACATATGTGCATGCATCTGTGTGTGCATCTGTGTATGTGTATGCAGACATGTGCATCTGTGTGTGCATGTGTGTATGTGCATCTGTGCATGTGTCACTCTGTTGCAGAACATATATTCTGACCTAGTGTTGCATCTTAGATGTGAATAGTGACTGTTAGCAAGTGTCCTGTAAGGCAGAAACCATGGACCAAAATGCCATCTGGGGACTGTCCAGTCACCCATGTCTCGGCTCCTTCCTGGGATCAGCTGTCTGGCAGCTAGGGCGGATTACAGAAGGGACACCAGTCACTACCACATAGAAGGTGTCAGTGCTTCTGCCAGCAACAGGATGCAACACTGGCATTAAAATGCCCTGGCTGGCATCCCAGGGAAACTGAAAGGGGATCTCTGGTGACAGCTGTGGACTGGCCAATCTAACACAGGCAGTCATTACCTGGACCCCTGACCTCACTGCAAACCACTGCCTGGGGGAGTGTATTCTCGCTTATTTCTTACCTCAGGGGTTTGCCCAGATGGGGCAGGTAAAGCTTAGAGCCTCTCCAGGCCCTGCAACCAGGACAGTGGAGGACACGCACTCACCACATCTCCCCTCCCAGCTGGCAGCGGGCAGCCAGGTGCTGGGAAACAGAAGACACCACAGCCCTCCCCGGCCATGCCTCGCCAGTGCCTGGCCACCTAACATCTCCACCCTGGGATGTCCTCTGCCCCCAGAAACCCCTCTCCCACCTCCAGTTGGGATGCTGATGTCACCGCCTTACAAGCTGAGGATAAAATGGCCTTACCCCAGCAGGAATCAGGAATGGGTTTCAGGAGCCGTCTAGGTCACAAGCTTAATAAACAACTTATTGTTCCAACTTCAGTTTTCCTAGAGTTTAAAACTGATCCCTGGAGACCAGCGCTCCAGCTCTGCAGGGACGTGCGTGGCCCTGGACCTGTGTCGGGCTGGACACACCCAGCAGGGCAGCTGCCAGGACCGGTCCACTTCACCCTCAAGCCACATCCCTGCAGGAGCAAGTGAGGATGTCTCAGACATGCTCTAACCCTCACCCACTTCGCAAACCCCTGGGTGTGGCAGGTACAGAACGGGAAACCCAGGGAGAGAGACAGAGGGCGGTGGGAGTGAGGGACACACAAACCCATCTATCAGAAATGTCGGCAGTGCAAGTGCTGTGAGGATGCACGCAGCGTGGGGGCAGGAACAGGGCCCTTCAAAGGAAGAGTGGAGACCCCTCTAAGCATCAGCCAGCATGGCCGAGATGCAGACTGTCATGCCAGTTGTGTGACATCACTCTACTCTTCAGACTTGGATGCAGACAATATTGTCTTTTCTGGAGGGTCTGTGGTATGTGCATGCGTCCTTGGGTCCAAGCAGGTTAGTGCTAGAGAAAATAAGCATCTTCCACTGGCCTTATGTTGACCTGCTGCCACCTCCAGGGAGGCCAACGGTTCCCCTACTGGACACCGGCTCCCAGGGACCATATGGGGTTGTTCTGGGAAGTGGCTGGCCAGGCCCTCAGGGAGGACTGTGTTAACCCTGCAGCCCTAAAGGGATGCCTGATGTCATGTCTTTCAAAGGTGATACTATGGTCTGAATGTCTGGACTACCCTCACATTCACATGTTGAAATCCTAACCACCAATGTGATGGCTTCTGGAGAGGGAGCCTTTGGGAGGTGACTGGGCGAGGAGGGCAGAGTCTTCATGAATGGAAGCAGTGCCCCTATAAAAGGAGTCCCAGAGAGCTCCCTCAGCCCTCAAGCATGTGAGCAGACGCTGTCTATGAACCAGGAGGAGGGCCTTCACCAGACACCAAGTCTGCCAGCACCTTGATCTTGGACGTCCCTACCTCCAGAATAGAAATGTCTGTTTTTATGTCACCTCAGCACCAGATAGAACCCAGCCGGCAGAGATGCTTCCAGAATGCCAAAGGTCACCATTTACACTGGTAGAGCCTTTGACAGGACACTAAAACTGGTGCTTCCGTCCCCCAGAGCTTGACCTGCAGGGAGGGCAAAATTACATAAAAGACACTATATAGAAAAGTTGTGCTTTAAGTGGACTTTATTTGTATTCTTAATTTTCTCGCCTCTTATAAAACTTTTCGAACTTCAAAAATAATTCCAAGGGTGCTTAACTCCACAAAACAAATGTAAATTAAAATAAAATACCCATGTATTGTCCACAAAGCAGGCTGAAATTTCGAAGTCTGCTGCTAGCCAGGGCTGGGAAGGTGTGGGGTAAAGGACTTCCGGGTGCAATTCTGAACTATCCAGATGTCTGCACACTCTGATCCCCTGGCAACTCTTGGGCAGCAAACTATGTGTGCACAGCTGCAGACGTGCAAAGCGATGTGTGGGAGGGCCACCCTGCCGTGCTGTGACAGTAAAATGTGCAACCGAAGGGGATGCTCCTCAATGAGGGGCTGGTTAACAGTCAGGCAAGGAAGACACCACCATTACAAAGACTAAAGCTGATCTACACAAACCGCCTGTGAGCACATCACACCAAAGACAGGTGCAGAGCAACAACACATGAGGCACGACCCACCCATGTCAATAGAGGATGCGTCAGTCTACACACAATACACATACACACACAGCCACGGGCACACATGGACATGCACAAACACCAGATACAGACTCACAAGAACACACCTTCCCACACACAGGGACACACGGATACCAGACACACATGCACACATATGAACATGGACAGACAGCCAACTGTTAACAGTGTTGCTTGTAAGGAGGAGGAGAACAGCCAGGAACTCAAGTTTTCTTTGTTTTTTAAAAAATGAATCACACTTTTATACTGCTTCTGTAAAAAAATTTAATTCATTAAGAGACTGTTTCATCCATGCTACACTCAAGTCAGTAGGACCAAAAATTGAAACCCACCACATTAGTGTGTGGAGCTGTGTATAATGCAATTTTTCACATGCTAATCCATTTCTTGGCTTAGGTGACTATTTCTTGCCATACCTTTGACCCTTTTTTTACTCACATAAAAAATGAGAAGTGGCTTCCTTTCCCCATATATACTTCATGCTTTTTGTGACAGCAAAGTAAAAAATAACAGAAGGAGCCAGTCCTCCTGGGCTCTCACAATGGAATTCTCTCACTGCTTAATACAGCACAGAGCGGATAAAACTGTCCCTGCTTTCAATTACCTTATAGCTAAAGATTCCAAAATATTTTTTTTATGAAGAGACCAACAAAAAGCAAAACTCAAAGACAAATGACTTAAGGGAGGAAAAAGAAACTAGCAAAAAAAATACTTGTAAGACAAGTGCCAACTCCTAATAAATAAAGTGATTTAACAAATGTAAGAAAACAGAGCTCCCACCCCAGTGGACCAGATAAGATATCCAGCCAATAAGCACAGAAAGTGCTGTCTGCCTGGCAGTGTCACTGTGCTCATTAAAGCCGCCCCATCTAACTGGCAAGATGAGCTCTCATCACGGTGCCATGCACAGGAACCATGAAAGTCTACGCTGGCAGCAGGACTCTTTTAAAAGCCAGCAGAATAAAAAACCTTGTAGGGGCCCATTCATGATACTTGAGTAGGATGAAAATGATGAAGGACAGATGGGGGTTTTACTTTTGTTTTTACAAATTAAGCTGGTTATTTCTCTCTCCTCTGAAACGGAAATTGCATGGCTTGGAATGGACCAAAATTAAGATTAATCACAAAATGGCCCAAATCTGAGGAGGGTGACCTGGAGAGCCCTCTCATTACACCACACCTTGCCAGCCACCTCCCCGCACCCTCCAAAAGAAGAAAGTAAGCTTTCTGGTGTGGGCACCGGGGCCAACGGCCACAGAGCTGCCACAAGCCCAAGACCCAGTGGGAGGAGAGGCCGAGAGAGCAGGGAAGAATACGGGGAGCAGGGACAAGCAGTGGCAGAGCAAGAACAGAGGCAGACCGTCACTGCGGGTGCCCAGCAGCCACCTCCCCATGCTGGGCCCAAGGGATGGCAGCCAAGTCTGAAGCTCTGCCCCACGGGATACCCAGGGACCAAGGGACCAAGCAACCAATCACCTGCCAGATCCAGCTGAGGCCTCTACACATTACCAACTCTGCTCCACTGAAATTACAGATCATGAATAAAGCGGTTTTACCTGTATCTTACGCCTCTTGAAACTTTCCAGTCGTTTCTAGAAAGAAGTCTTCAGAAATCTTTGCTGTGAAAATAATGGGAAACCAGGCTATTTAAGCCCTTAAATTGTCCATCCACTTAAACTCAGCAACACTCCTAGAAAGGCACTGAAAACAAATTATTGTGAGTTTAAACCTTCTAGACTTCCTCAGATGCAGGATCAGCTTGGCTTGTATGTGCTGGGAAAGACAGGAGGGAGGGGCTGTGAAACCGCCCACCCACGAACAGAGGGGAAGTGCAGCCCAGCCCGTCACCCGGTGCTGGAGATGAGCCCCAGGACCTGACCAGGTGCACTTTCTTGCAAAATAAGCCATTTCAGTTAGCAGAGTCCGTGAACCAAAAAAGTACGATCTAATTGTCTATTAGCTCCAGATATGTATTCTATAAAATTCATCTTCATGAGGCAAAGAAGGAAAAAGCAGAAACACATATAGCATAATTACAAGAATCAAAGAGCTGTTCATCTTCCTTTATTTTTGGATGGTTGATTTTCAGCCAAACAGAACGACGTCCACTGTGGTGTGGCAAGGTTCCATAGCATGGCTGTCGCTCCTCTGCAGTGTGGGAGATCAGCCTCAAGACAGCAATCACGGGGCACAGTAACAGCACCAACAGTTAGATCAAGAGAATCAGAATCGCAAAACCAGAGCCACGTGCAGGACTGCAGACGCTCAGGAGCCGACGCTGATCCCTCCATGATTCTATTAATACGGGAACCACGTAATTGTTAAACCTCGGAATCAGACTCCAGCATATTCTGTGGTGAGGAGGATTTCTTTTTTGTTTGCCTTGTGCTTTCAGAGCTTATATGATCACGGCTCTCTTTTTGAAGCCAGCTGGGAAAGAGGCGGCTCTCCCTGGAAACGCAGGTGTAAAGCCCTGGTCCCTCCCACCCAGGCCCCTCACTGGACAGCTCCCTCCTCTCCAGACGCCCTGCACACCCCTCCCCCGGGAGCAGAACCTTAGACACGGCCATCCTGGCACACAACATCCGGTCCCCCAGTCCCTTGGGGCCGACACATCCTCTGAACCCTGAGCAGACACCTGAGGTTAGCAAATGAACTGCGCGGGCAGTGATCAGAAATGACCACGATTCATCAGGCCCCACCGTAGCGGAGCTTCCAGAGACTGACACTGGGGTCTTCCCTCCAGCAGTGGATGGCTCTTATGGCCAATTTTATAAGCAAAAGTATGTTCACATGAGCAGCTATGAGAATCCTGGGAAAGGCCACATCCACCCAGGATCTGACGCTGACATTTCCTGTTGAAACTCTCGGGGTAGGGCTGGGCATTTGGGCACAACTGCTGGACAAGCAAAGAGGGAAAGCCCACGCTGCTGTGGGTACCTGCAAAGTGCCACATCGCTTGTTCCCACGAGGCTTTCCTGTCACACAGGAGGGAAAGGGGACAGCGGCCACCCAGGGACTGTGCCAAAAAAAACAGTTCAAGGCAACAACGGCAGGGATTCATACAAAAATAAGAGGTTTAGGTAAATAATGTGAATATTAAGGATTTTTAAAACTGAAAAACTGGCTGGGCGCTGTGGCTCACATCCATAATCCTGACACTTTGGGAGGCCAAGGCAGGTGGATCACTTGAGGTCAGGAGTTCAAGATCAGCTTGACCAACATGGCAAAACCCCATCTCTATTAAAAAAAAAAATACAAAAATTAGCTGGGTATGGTGGCAGGTGCCTGTAATCCTAGCTACTTGGGAGACTGAGGCAGGAGAATCACTTGAACTCAGGAGGTGGAGGTTGGAGTGAGCTGAGATCACGCCATTGCACTCCAGCCTGGGTGACAGAAAAAGACTCCGTCTCAAAAAAAAAAACTGAAAAACTCCTATTTTCTAGAAAAGAAATAAGCCTTTGTCACTTTAATAAAGACCCAGAACTGCTCATCCTGAGGTTTAAGACATGTATCATATTCGCGATAATTTTGTGGCATCCAACAACAAATGTCAGCAGGTCTGGCGTCTCATCTCAATCGCCTCCAACAACTCCACCTGAACCCCGGCATCCTCGCGTCCTGCCTCCCAGCTGGGGGTTCACATCTAGCCTCCAAAAACAGCTGCCAGCCCCAAGGCTGCTGAGTGGGAACACACTTCCTTTCTTAGTGAACTGCCCAGGCCCCAGCCCCACGTTGCCTTCACCCGACGTGACCAGGGTTTGTTTCTTCTTCCTCAGCATGCAACCCCACAGTTATGAGTGACCTGGCTGAAAAATGCAAACCCACACTTCTCATGTAATTACTCATCGTGCTGTTTTATCTCAGACCTCCCAACTCCTGACAGCACAGGTAAAAAGAATCCAATGGCCTGTTCACCAAAAAGCAATGAAATTAACTAGAAGAGAGAGAAGCATTTCCCTCTCATGGCCTTCACACCCTCTCCTGGTGCACCCCCAATAGTGCAGGAGAGTGTGGGGCTCCAACGCCCAGGCCTTGCGAACAGGTATTTAGTGGACGTTGATGGCAGCAGCACAGAGCCACAGGCAGTGCCTTCATCTGGCCTCCATCCTGCAGACATGACCTCGCCTTCTGGGCGTCCTCCCTAAGCAGGGACCTGGTGTTCTTCAGCACACAGAGGAGACAAGTGGGATGAAGCAAGAGCAAGGGCCTCTGCTGGGTTCCAGTCCCGGCTTCTCCAAGCTGTGTGTTACTGGGGGAAGTTACTGAGCCTCTCTGGGCCTCTGTTTCCTCATTCAAAAAGTGGGCACACTAATACTGCCTGCCTCATCTGGTTCTGAGGATCCGTGACTAATCACAGTTAATGTTTCCTAGTGCTTTCCTAGGTGATGTGCCGGATGCTGTTTAAGCACTAGGAGGCATTAACTATCATTCTTACCACCTGTGAAATGAAGCTAGTTACACCTGCCTAGCTAAGAAGACTCAGAGAGATATAACAAGCATGGTGCAGCTATTAGCATATCCAACACCCCCTACTGCCAGGGACTGTGGGCTCCACCAGCCTCCTCCTGCACACACGGGGGATCGGGGCTTCCCCAGGTCCACATAGACTCCTGGAAGCAGAGCTTAGGAACACTGTGACAGGCAGCACTGCTGTGGCTGTGGACGCGGAGGGGGCTGTGAGCCCCTTCTGCTCAATCTCCTCATCCTGGCCCAGAAGCAAGTAAAGAAGTTCCAGGGGCAGAGAGCAATGGGGGACCTTCCATTGGCACTCCAGCACACACCCCGATGGCGTGGGCATGCGTATTACAACACAATACCATTACACTCTGCTGAGCAGGGCACCCATGAGAAAGGCTGGCTACAAAGTGCACAGAGAGGGCCTGGAGGACACGTTCCCGCGCCCTGCTGGGCAACATCTGCCAAGAAGCTCCATTCAGAACCTCTGACCCAGCAGTTCTCTACCAAGAACTCAGTGTGGATATACCCCCATGTGTGCAAGACGACTGGTACAAGGCCACTCAACAGGTAAACTCCAAAGACACCCAGAAGTCCATTCGTGTGTGTGCGTCTATGTACATCGGTACACACAGACATAGCACAGAACGTTTTCTATACAAATTACAGCACATTCCAGAGGATGGAATACTACGCAACCGTTAAAAAGAATAAAGCTGCAACTGTATGAAACGGCACCCCAGATCCATTGTTCACTAAAAAGTAAGGTTCCCAAAAATGTGTGTAGTGTTTCCACCTGTGCAGGCACATGGTGTGTGACCGTGTGTGTGTGTGAATGGGTGTGCACACAGGTTCATCAGAGGGATGATTGAAGAGATCACAATTTAATCAAGAACCTGCTGGCAGGGGATGCCTATGGAGAGAATTTGATCTGCGAAAGGAGTGTGCTTCATTTTTCACTATTTGGATTCTTTAGAACTATTTGAATTATTTCCTTAATCATGTGGTTTTCTAACTAAAATATTTTAAATCTGATATCAAAAGTAAAATGCAGTAATTGTAGAAAATTTGAAAAATTCAAGAAAGGCAAGAGAACACATTCCTGACAATCTCTAAAAAGGTTATACAGGTTATAACACTGGTTAAAGTAAGATTCCAGCTCAGGTGTCTTCTGTACTAACTTTACTAAGACGAAGATTTCATCAAAATGGAAATGTTTGAGAACAGCTGACAGACATGACATACATTTCTGGTCTTTTTGGCATTTTGTTGGAATTCCTCATTCTAAGGAACTCTGACTCATTCACTCAACAGTCACCACTGGAGGGTGTGGGGTGAAGGTGTGAGTCAAATAAAGACTGTAGACTCCCAGTCCCTGGTTTCTGGCTTGGGGAGGGCAGGCCACAGCAACTGCACAGGACAGCGGGGAACAGGGTGCCCTGCTGGCTCTGTAACACGGGAGGTGGGAGAGGCAGGCTGGCAGCCATGCAAGAGGAGACCTGAAGTTCAAGAGAGAGGCTGGAGCCTATGGGCTGGTGGAGGGAGAGGGCCCGTGCGGGTCACGTCCTGGTCCCGTGTGTCTCTGCCCTGAGGACCACGCGAGCGCATCCCCGTGCTGTTTCTTACACGGTGCCCTCAGCAGCCTGTCACGGCTGTGCAATATTCCATCATTAAATATCATAATGTGGGACATTCAAATCCTTTCCAATTTTCCACTTACAGTTCAGTTTTCTTTAACCACCAGCAGTGCCTGGCCAAGAACCTTTTCTGTCTGGGATGTCCACAGTGATGTTACAGAGGTCTAGGCACCACACAGAGGGCACTGGGAAACAGGCACAGGGAGATTCCATGGTTCCATCATGTCTGTCTGCTGTTCTTGAAAATCTCCATTTTGATGAAATCTCTTAATAAAGTTAGTACAGAAGACACGAGTGCTGGGATCTTACTGTAATAGTCATTACAACCTGTATAACCATTTTAGAGACTGTCAGCAATGTGTTCTTCTCCCGCCTTTCTTAAACAGAGGCTCAGGGCATCTACTGATCACGCTGACAGCTTTGCTTCCTTTTACTGGGAATTAATCACACATAATTTCCATGATTTATCTTCATTTGACTCGCTTGAATGAAGTTCTCAGTTAGTTGAGCTGAAGTCATTTTTGCAAAGTAATACGATCTTTGCTATAAAATACAAGTCACCGAGCTCAAATATTTTTTTTTTTGGGGGGGACGGAGTTTCACTCTTGTTGCCCAGGCTGGAGTGCAATGGCGTGATCTTGGCTCACTGCAACCTCCACCTCCCAGGTTCAAGAGATTCTCCTGCCTCAGCCTCCCAAGTAGTTGGGATTACAGGCATGTGCCACTATGCCTGGCTAATTTTGTATTTTTAGTACAGACAGGGTTTCTCCATGTTGGTCAGTCTGGTCTCAAACTCCTGACCTCAGGTGATCCGTCTGCCTCGGCCTCTCAAAGTGCTGGGATTACAGGCATGAGCCACTGTGCCCGGCCAGCTGAAACATTTTTTATGCTTCTTTCAAGTCTATTAGAAACCTCAATTGCTTCTTAATTTCTCCCCCAACTATAGAGGAAGCATATTGTGATGGTTACAGTGCCGGCTGTGAGGCCAGCCTGCCTGGTTCAGATTCCCATGCTGCCACATCCCAGTTATGTGACCTAGAACAGGCCTCTGCCCCTTCCTATCCCTCAGCTACTTCCTCAGCACCTCCCCTCCCTCTGCTACTCCCTCAGTACTTCATCTCCCCAGCTACTCCCTCAGTACCTCCCCTCCCTCAGCTACTCTGTCAGCACCTTCCCTTCCTCAGCTACTCCCACAGCACCTCCACTCCCTCCACTACTCCCTCAGCACCTCCCCTCCCTCAGCTACTCCTTCAGCACCTCCCCTCCCTCCACTACTCCCTCAGCACCTCCCCTCCCTTAACTACTCCCTCAGCACCCCCCTTCCCTCTGCTACTCCCTCAGCACCTCCACTCCCTCAGCATCTGCACTCCCTCAGCTACTTCCTCAGCACCTCCCCCCCTCCCTATTCCCTCAGTTCCTCTCCTCCCTCAGCTACTCCCTCAGCACCTCCCCTTTCTCAGCTACTCCCTCAGTACTTCACCTTCCCCAGCTACTCCCTCAGCAACTCCCCTCCCTCCACTACTTCCTCAGCACTTCCTCCTCCCCCCAGCTACCTCCCTGGGAGAGGATAGGACACAACCCTACCACCAGAGATGAGACTGCACAAATGAGGACTTTAAGGCATGGGCGTTAAACACAATGTTACAAACAAGCAACAAAATGGCACTATCCCCACAATGGCAGCCCACACCAAGGTGTGGGAGCAAATAGGGTTTCCTCGATCAACATCAATCCCCATTAAACCATGGTGGTTTAACTCCATGATTTATTCCTAAATTGAAGTTTCTTTCTAAAGTCCACGACCACCACATTAGCTTTTACTACTAACCTCAGTTCAATGAGTCTGAAATGATTTAAATCCAAGATGCTTCCATCCCCTCACTCCAAATTCCTTCAAGTCCTTTTTTTTCAGAACCCTGCCCCCTTAATTCCTGAGCATTTCCTTTCTCTGACCAGGACCCTTCTGGAACCCTACTAACTGCCTTCCTCACTGTGTCCTGCCTGGCTTTGGCCCCCGGGGCATCCTCTTTCTGTCCTCCTCCTACCTCTGCCCAGTGTCTCCCACTTCCCTCACGCCCACGGTTCATACCACCATCCCTCCTGTGAGGCCTCCACCTGGCTCCCGCTCCCCGGAAGGGAATGACACTGCATTCGAAGAGCTCCACCTTCTTAAGTCCCCTGTGCCACCCCGGCCCTTGGTCCTCCTACACACAGCTGTCATGCTTATTTCTTACAAGGCAGTTCACATCATACTATTATCTTGCTCCAAAGCCTCCTCTTTCTCCCCAGGGCTTGCAGAGGCAGGTCCCAGCCCCCAATCTAGTATCCCCAAAGGAAGCCCTACAACTTGCTAGGTGTGCATTTTTCCCCTCTTTCTACGGAACATCGAGAATACACCACCTATCTAGACCCAGCCCCCAAATATTCTGATTCAGCAGCTCCCCAGCGAGGCCAGGGTCTGTCCGGTTTTAGAACAGCCCATGTAACCAGTAGCCAGGACTGAGAACTGGCCTGCATCCACCAGATTTCCTGCCTTTCCCAGTGTTACCCAGGCCTTGCCACCTCTCCCAGGTATGTCCTCAGTCCATCCCTGACACCCACCCACTGAAATCCTGGCTGTCCACTGTGGCTCAGCTCGAAGGCCAGGGCAACCTCGAACCCGCCCTCTGGGAACAGATGCCTCCCCTCAGCAGGTCTTCACTCTCAGGACTCTCGGGGGAAAACGTAAGCAGGAAGAATAACTAACACCCTCCATAAGGCAAAGGTGAGGAAGTGACTGTTCTACTGGGTTCTGCAAGGGTCAGGCTGTGAGTCACCTGGAAGCAGCACACGGCCCTGACGGCTGGGACAGGGCTGCTCACATCTCCCATGTTCATAGCTCCCTGGCGGGCTCCTCACTAACCCTCGTATCTGACATCTGACTGAATCCCAGTGTTCGAGAGGCCTGGGCAAGGGCGGCCTACAGGCCTGCTGCCTTGACATCAGGGGCGGGGGTCCTGAAAGCATGACCCTGTGGCCCTACTGGCTGTGCATCCGCCCCCTCCCCCAGCGTGCCCCACTGGAGACAGGTTCTACGGCACTGCTGGGAAGAGGAAAAACAGGCTCAGAAAAATGCAACAAGCATCTAGATCCACTGGGAGAGCTGAGATGCCCTCCTGGGTGCCACAGTGACCCCAGGACCATGACTGGCACGGTGCTCTCCAGCTGTGCTGAGGCTCCGCCTGCCCTGGGCCAACAGCTTCCTCCTCCAGGGACACCAGGGCAGAGACAGGCCCTCCAGAAACAATGGCTCCTTCTCTGTGCCATCTGCTAGCAGTGAAGGCATCACAAAATCCGCCAGAACCATCCGGAACCCTGAGCTGGTTCAGGTCTCTAGGCAGCCTGCGGAGGTGCCCTGCACTCAGAGGTACCCCTGGTCCTCACCAAGTGTCCACAGGGGGAGCGCATGCAGTTTCTCCAGGGGACTGGACCCCCTCCAGGCCGGATCTTCCTCCCTTGCTGCCCCCAGACTCAGCCCAGCTGCAAAGGCGCCAGAGGCCTGCCCGCTGTGCCACAGTGCAGGCACGGCATGAGGGGATAGGCCCATGCCCGCTGTGCTATGGTGCAGGCGCAGCATGAAGGGATAGGCCCATGCCTGCTGTGCCACAGTACAGGCACGGCATGAGGGAATAGGCCCATGCCCGCTATGCCACGGTGCAGGCACGGCATGAGGGGATAGGCCCAGGAGCCTCGGGACAGGCCCCAGTCCAAGTGGGAATTTCTTTTTTAAGACTCAAAACCACAAAATGCCACTTTCCATGCTTTCATCTTGAGTGATTCCTTAAATATATACACTCAATTACAAAGTTAGGACAGCATGACCACAGCTCGTAACCAGAATAGAGTCAACAGGGGACCGAGTCAACAGGGGGCTCTCCCTCACTATCCGGGCCTCCTCCCCATGACATGGCTTTTGCCAGCCTTAGCTCCAGCGTGGCAAACCCACCAGAGAACCCCAAGTTCCAGCCACAGCTCTGCGAAGGCCCCAGCTTTGCCTCACTCCTGGCGGAAAACAAAAGGACGTTCGTCATTTCATCATCTGGGGCTGTCAGTTCCCATCTCAGTACTGACCTTAAACTCTGTCTTACCATCGTGTGCAGACACCAGATGCACGCAGCCTCGACCTGATCCACTAGCCCCCAAAGCCCCTCAGAGGCCATGAGAACCTCCCTCGACCTCAGTATCAGAGGAAGCAACTTCAACTAAGCTCATTATTTTGAGACTCTGCTACTTCTTAACCATATTTGAACCAAACCAACTCACTTCCCATCAGCAGCAGACCAAGTGGTCACTGTGGGCAGGTACCAGCGCCACAAACGTGCTAAAAATAGACAATGTGACAACCACAACACCCGGCTATGATGGTAAGGAGCAAACACTGCAGGCCACACCTGTGCCCTAAACCTGTCCCCAGTGAGTTTCCTCTTTGCCACTAGGACAATTACTGCCCATGCGGATGGCCAGAATTTCAATAAATCTCTATTTCCAAATCACCAAATGACCCTCTAGCTGAATGTCACGAGCCCAGTACTGGGTCAGAGGTTGATTCACTCTACTCTAATGAATTTTAGTCAATCCCCACGTTCGACTCACTAAATTCTTCCTCCCTTGCAGTGCAAGGGAAATGATATTTCTTCTCCTCTCTTCCAGATGCTTCCAGCCCAAGTGAGGCGGTTCTTCAATCCCCTTCCTGGGGAGTCAGAAATGATACAGTCACTCAGGTCCATCCAACCCCAAATTGCCGTAGATGCTGGAAGAGGGTCAAGTGCATATGGACTAAGGAGGCAGTGTGATCCCCGTGAGGTGCCTGTATCAGAAAACCACAGCCCCTGCCTCCCCAAGACAGCCGGGGCCTGGGGAGTGACCTCGGCTGCCCTCTCAGTGTGAAAGGAGCCCAGGGAGAAATTCCCCACTGAAGTAGTCAAGCAAACCCCCAATTTCAGGATTCACTCTGCAGCCCCAAAATGGGAACAGACCTGACTCACGTTTCACTGCACTGCTAAGAGGAACCTGGTCCTATTAACCTGGAACCCCCTCTCCAACTCTGGTCAGCAGCATCTGCAAGTGCAATTTAGTGGGACTGACTTCAAAGTACCCAAGCCTAAGGGTCTATGGCCCCACAAAGCCCCATCCCGGTGTCTGTCCTTCCAGCAAGCAGCCAGTTCCACAGCATGTGGGGGTTCTCATTTTGCCAGCAGTGTGTCGCCTTCCAGATGATTCAGAATGTGTGCGACACGGGTCACACGTGGGGAGGAGCTGGTGAGTCATCGTCACTCACTGCCCCACACACAGTCGTCTTCCAGGTCTGAGAGCTCCAGGACGGGGGTTACCTGGCCATTGCTCTGTCTCCTGTAGGGCCCAGAAAGGAGATGTGTTTCCCCCAGGGATGCACTCACCACTAGGGTGACCACTGTAGAGGGCCTGCCTAACCCTGAGGGGTGGGCTCCACCCTGCAGGCGTGGGTGGCTTACGGCTGACCTGAGACGCTGGCTCCAACACCCAGGCCCTTCTCACCTGCATGTGTCACTGAGGGCACGCTGCTGCCATCTGACCACAGCTGACATGTCATGGAGGGATACGGCCCCCACACTGAACGATTTCCTGGGCAGGCTCTTCCCAACTACCTCAGTGGTCACAAGTTGAGGACCACCACTGGCCACCAGCTCCAGCCGGCCCCTGCCATGGCCCATGCAGCTTCTTTCTGGGCCTCACATTTGATGCTGCCCAGCACTGCCCAAACACAGTCCCTGGCCCTGCAGGAGAACCTGAACCGGAGGGACGAGGTCAAGACCCATACAACCTGCCAAGAGCCCAGTGCTATGCCCCAGCCACCAGAGAGGGTGCCAGGCGGGCAGCAGAGGGGAGGCACACATCCTCCATTGCAGCCAGCATGGATCTCAGGGCTACAGATATCCAGTCGCAGGAACTCAGAACCACGAGGAACCGGCCCCTTCATCACAGTCAGGAGGAGAATGAGGCACAGGCATGGAGCCTGCTCAAGGTCACACAGCGCAGGCCAGCTCCCAGCCACTCTGCACATGGCCTGGCCCACCATCTCCAAGACAGCGCTTTCTCCTGAACCAGGGCAATGACCCCCGGCCCCACCTACAGGACCATGCTGCACACGGCCAACCCACCTCCAGGGGCAGGGTGACAGACACCCCCCAGAAGAGCAGAAAACCAGATCCCAGTATGGGCTGGCCATGGGGAAGAACGCAACAAAGCAGCCACTAGGTCCTCGTCTCCACCTTGTCAGCAGCCAGCGCCAGGCTTCTCTAGGGCTCCGCCTGTCGGTCCCTCAGGGCCCCTGGACCCTGCCAACCACACCACTGCAGGCTCCGCATGACTGCTCCAGAGGTCCAGAAGACAGAGAGGATGGACATAGGTCCCTGGGGCAGGGGTCTCCCTTTCCACGCTCACTCCTGGCCTCGGGTCACAGGGCACTAAGCGGTTCGTCCGAGAGTGCAGAGAGTCAAGCATAACCCCCAGCTCCTTCCCCAAATGCAGGTTACCCATGGGACAGCCTGGACATGGGCACTGGACAGAAGTGGCATGTGGCCTGGCTCTCCTATCCTCCCTGCCCAGTCAGCCCTCCCAGACCCACCACCAGGAGCTGTACCAGGCCAGCGGCCACCTCAGCTGACTCTGGATGCCAAGAAGCCTCTAATCCTAGCTTCACCCAAAGCAGACGACATCTAGGGGAGCATCAACATCCCCATCAGGGCGAGTGCCTTCTTGAGGCCAGGAGAGGGGGCCGTGAAGACAGTAACTCAGATCACCCAGAGACACCACCAACAGCAGTGGCAGGGGCTGGTGGGGGCGGCAGCTGCTGTCTACTGAGCACACCACACCCCAAGCAGGTGCCAGCTTCTTACAGGAACCCTTCCCGCTGCTCTAGGAGCCAGGACCCACTGCTGTCACCATCCCTCTTTTGCAGATAAGAAAGCAAGGCTTGGAAACTTCCAGAAGTCATACCAGTGTCAGGGGGCAGGGGGCAGTGTCTGATACTACAGCTATGGAAAGCAAAGTTCCCCACCCTGCATCAGACACAAACCCAAGTGAGCCAAAGCAAGTTCCTGAGCACACCTGGGCTGAACTGTGCTCATTCAAATCGTTTTCTTAACAGAATCTCAAGCTCACCTCAAGCTTGGAGCCTGGTGAGCACTTCATGAAGAGCAGGTTCCTGGGCCCCAGTCGGGTGACAGTGGCCGAGGGACATATCCGACCTCTGGAAGCCCGGGAAGCATGCTATTCAGAGAAGCGCACGCTGCTAACAGCCCATTCCAGAGCGCATGGTGCGATAATTTTTTGCCAGCTTTAAAAAGCACAGGAAAGAAACTAAGCAGTTTGCAAACTGAAGTCTACATGGTGGATGAGGAGCGGCCAGTTACGTGCTCAGAAGAATGCAGTTGTGGGTTTCTGTTTGGGGTCAAGCTGTGCCAAATAGCAGCACTCTGAAAATGCACATAACAAGAAAACTCATTACAAACTCTGTAACCCTAAAACCTATACCAAAGCCTCCAAAGCTGCTGCCTAACCCTGACGGGCAGCTCTGTGGGCGGGAGCGGTCACAAGCCTGGCTGAGGAGGGCAGGCCTCGGGCTGGGATGGCAAGTCATGCCCAAAGCATCTGCAAGTGACAGAAAGTTCTGGAACTATTTCACACAGGGAGGGGAATTACTGGACACTCAGAACATACACCACAACATTTCAGAACTAGAGGAAGTTTTCAGCAATACTCTCCCATTTGCGAGAAACTTCAAGCATCCGCCCCTGCTCCCCAACAGCCAAAGAGCAAACCCTCCAGACAGCCCCCAACCACATCCACACCGTGACGAGGGGCCTGGACCCCACTTACTGGGTGAGTCAGATGCCCTCCAAGCTTTAGCGGGAGACAACTGACTATGACCCTAAGGGTGGCTACTGTCCAGCTGCAAAACCCACCCAGGGCACGAGCCTGCACGGGGGCAGCAGCTGGGCTGGGAGGACGAACAGCTAACATCTTCCCAGGCAGGGAAGAGGACCAGCCACAGTCACTGGGGAGAGGGAAACTGGCCTCTGATGTCTACAGAGTCTAACAGGGGTATTTCCGGGGCCTCAGCAACCCCACAAGCTCAGAGAGATGCCCTGCCCAGGGATGTTTATCTCCATGATGCCTTATCAGTAAAAATCTGTCATCCAAATATGCACCATTAGATGGGCCGGGAGTGGTGGCCCAAGCCTGTAATCTCAGAACTTTGGGAGGCTGAGGCAGGCAGATCACCTGAGGTCAGGAGTTCAAGATCAGGATGGCCTACATGGCAAAACCCCATCTCTACTAAAAATACAAAAATTAGCTGGGTGTGGTGGCTCGCACCTGTAATCCCAGTTACTCAAAAGGCTGAGGCAGGAGAATCACTTGAACCCAGAAGGCAGAGGCTGCAGTGAGCCAAGAGAATGCCACTGCACTCCAGCCTGGGCGACAGAGCAAGACTCCATCTCGGGGGAAAAAAATACCAAAAAACAAACAGGCACCCATCAGAAACAGGTTAAATTAATAATAATATTATAGCATGCTATGCGGCAGTACAATCCATGCAAGTCGATGTTTATTGACAAGTACAGATAAACATTCTATTAAATGCAAAGAGGAGAAGATAAAACAGCACTTAAGTGCGAGCTTACTCATGTAAAAAAACCAGTCATAAAAAGTCACACCCAGGAATGGCCTGGCTGGCACGTTCCACGCTCACTCCCAGGCTGACTCCTAACCCTGGCGGCTCCTGCTCCTGCTCCTGCTCCTGCGGGTGAGCCACCCGGGGCACACCCAGGGCTGGCTAGAACACCACCCACAAATGCAGGTAGAGTGACCTGCAGGAGGAGGGACACCAAAATGTCAGAACTAATTCTGGGAGGTGGAATTTTAGGGGCATTTTAAGTATCTTCTTGGAACTTTCCTGTATCTTCGAAATTTTTTTACTGGAGGCATTTTTCAGTATTGTTCTCCCAAACAAGAGCAGTTTTCCCAGAATCTCCCTTTTTTTTTTTTTCGCAGACAGGGTCTCACCCTGTCACTAAGGCTGCAATGCAATGGTGCAATCATAGCTCACTACAGCCTCGAACTCCTGGGCTGAAGTGATCCTCCCACCTCAGCCTCCTGAGTAGCTAGGACTACAGGTGTGAGCCATCATGCCCAGCTAATTTTTTATTTTTATTTTTTTGTAGAGATGGGGTCTTGCTATGTTGCCCAGGCTGGCCTTGAATTCCTAGGACTTAAGTGGTCCTCCCACTTCGGCCTCCCAAAGCACTGTGATTACAGGTGTGAGCCATCGTACCCAGCAAGATTCTCTCTTTTGATGGTTTCACCTCAGCAAAAAAGAAGGTGGCCCTGAAGCCCCTAGAGCACATTCCAGCCTCCTCAAGGACATGTTCCCAGCCCCTCCCTTGGCCAGACTGGGATCCGTAGAGTTAAGGCCCCAATACAAGCTCTGGTTCATCTACGCTGTCCTCATCTCTCTGTGTCCATACCTCAGTGCACCTTCCCTTCTATACTGCTCTGCCATGACAAGCCCTGACCTGTCCATCTGTTCCCCCAGGAGAGGCATGTTTACATGGCACAGGAGCCTGGCGGCCCAGCTGCACCCTCTGCGCCCACCCTTACCAACTGTAAAGTCCTGGACTGGCCACTTAGCCCTCTGCCCTTTGGCTTCCATCCATAAGACAGAGTTGGCCACAAAAAGGTACTTGGATCATTTATAACACTGCTTGGCACAATAAATGTCAACTACTAATATAAGTAGTATTATGTAAATGTGCTACCATGGAATGGATTGGGTCATTTTTACCAGCCAGTGGCATTGTAACCCTGACTAAGCCTGGAGATCTGAGGACAGGACCCTTGGGAGTTGGGAGCTGAGATGTGAAAATTCAGGATGATCAGGGTGGCCACAGTGAGGTCCTGAAACTGTCTGAGGCAAGTGTGAGGGGCACCCTCCAGCACTCTGTCATAAGAGCAGCAATAAGACCACTGGCTACACGGCTCTTCCTCCTCTGAGTGCCCTGCCTCTATCTCTGGTCACCAGTGCAGCAGGCACACCCTCTGGGAATCTGCCGGCCCTCAATGATAAAAATAGATTTGGTGCTGCAGGCAAATGATACTTAACACCCATGTGAAAATGAGGTTAAAAAACAAAAACAACCTCCCAACCTCCTCACACCAATCAGGGTGGCCACTACCAAAAGAAACAACACAACAAGTGTCGGTGAGGATGTGGAGAAGCTGGAACCCTTGCACTTTGCTGTGGGAATGTAATATAGGGTAGCCACTGTGGGAATCACAACGGTCCCCTAAAACATGAGAATAACCATGTGATCCTGAGATCCCACTCTGGGTATGTACACAAAGAAGTCCCAGAGACATGTGCACACCCGTGTTCACGACAGCACTATTCACCAAGGCCAGAAATCTCTTCTGCAGCCAGTCAGGTCCGGATAGTGACCCCACCTTTATAAGGACAACCTGAAGGGGACCTCTGTTACCACGGTGCGAACACAGAAGCTTCACGGTGTGCACGATGGTTGGGAACATAGCAGAGCTGGCTCTGGGGCTTGCCAAGTGCTGCTGGTGCCTCCTGGGCACAGGGAAAAGCCAGCTCTTCACAGGGACTTCTCACCTCGCTGTCTACAGCAGGCTGGAGCACGGATGTAGCAGTGACCCTCTGAGGCTGCCACGAGTGCCCCATGAGCGCAACTGCAGAGACGGCAGCCTGCAGCAGACGGACTGAGTGCGAGGCCACCAGGGGACTCGCCCACTTCCACAGGGCCAGGCGGCCAGTGGGCCACTGCAGCATGGTCAGCACTGATGGAGTCATTGATAGTGAGGAGGGGTCTCCAATCGGCGGGGTGGGGTCTCCAATCAGCAGAGAGGGGCTCCCATGACCTCTGTCTAACCAGCAGTCACCGCAGACTGTGAACACAGCTGGTGCCACATGCTATGGCTTCTGAGCCCACGGTGTGTGTCCTGGACAGGGACTGTGCACAAGCACAGCAGGTCAGATGCATCCGCCTCTTGGCATTTTGCTTAACCCCCTCTGGGAGGGGCCTCCCGCCCCTGCATGTGGCTGAGCACGGGCTTCCACCAAAGCCATCAGGGTCTGCCCAAGTACTGGGTGGACACCATCCAGGGCAGAAGCCCAGAGGGTCACAGGGTCCGGGGGCAACAGGGAGACACAAAGCCCTCTGCTGTCCCACTACACACAAGAGCATGGCCCTAGGTGCAGACTGTCCCGAGGCTAAGACAGTATCTCTCAAAGTCTCTGGATGCTGGTATCAGTGAACCCCAGCAGCTCTGTACTAAGTGCGGGTCACACTGGGCAGCTCCAGCCAGAGCGCTGCCACCACTCCCCTCTGGACTGGGTGACATGGACGCTACGATGAGCTACAGAAGCCCCCACGCAGACGTGGGCAGGAATCTGTGCATGACTCACACGTAGCACTTGGCATGCGAGGACTGCCCCGCTCTGGGGAGAGACGCCGTAACACATGGAGCACACCAGGAGTGCCAATGACGTGGACCACGCCTACCACAGTGTCTCCAGCTGTTCATGTTTTAAGACCAGCCAGACCTTGGCCCCGGAGCAGCAGTAATGTGCGACAAGGCCCACCCAGTCTCCCCAGTCACGCGCTGCCAGCCAGTGGGGCCCATCCACCGTCTCCACAATGCATGCTGTCCCCATCCAGCACACGGGTAGGTAGAGGAGGGAGGGGTCTCGGTCTAGGAGCCAGCCAGGCCCCTAGAAACCTCTAGAAGGGAAGACGTCAGCATAATGGCATTGGGCGCCTTCTCAATCTCCACTGAGACCTTTGTCAAAACGGTATGCAGGCCCCCAAATCTACTGCTTTTTTGGGTTTTCACTTTCTTTCGTGAAGCTTCGTGCATGTAAAAATGTTAGTCTGTCTTTTCTCCTGTTAATGTCATTCGTCAGTTTAATTCGCAGGCCTTAGAAACAGAACCTGAGAAAGCAGAGTGAAAGTTCTTTTTCCCCCAACCAGCAGTGTAGCACCTTCTCTCCTCTCTGCTCTCCTGCCTCTCTCTCGTAAGAAACTTTGTGATCACATTTAGGGATCACCCTGGAAAATCCAGGAGAATTTCCCTATCTCAAGGTTCTTAACTGAATCGTATCTGCAAAATCCCTTTACTATGTAAGGAAATGTTCACAGGTTCCACGCATGAGGGATGCCCCAAGGTACTGGGGCATCATTCATCCTCCTGCAGACCCCTGGCATGTGCAGCCATGAACCTTTGAGTGGAGTCTCCAGGGCCCTGTCAGGGAACGTAAAGGGGAGGCAGGGCAGCTGGGCCAGGCCCTGTCTGAAGAGGCCACTGCACCTCCCAGCCTTTTGCAGTGTGGCCTAGTGTGTGCAATAGTTCTTGATTTTTTCTCCTGAAAGAAAAAACCTTCAAATGCTGCGAGGTAATTAATCCATATATTTTTAATACTGGGAAGTTCCAACCAAACACATCTGAGGGCTGAGTTGCTGGTCTAAGAGCTCAGAGTCTACCTGGGCCCCTTGCATGGGGGAAGGGGCCGGCCAAAGCAGGGAGTGCACAGGGGCTACACATCCCCCAGGGCATGTAGAGGACAGAAATCCCCACTAAGAGAGTCATGATAAAGGCAGTCGTAAGGTAATATTAATTTTAAGAATGCTGGTTGAGTAAACATGCAAATGACCATTAACAGGACCTGGAAAATAACCAGAACACCAGTACATTCCATGGGAATCTTGACTTGATGAGTCATTCAGATGCAAATTTTACCCCAATTCTGGAAGGATTACAAGCATCCCCATTCACAGCCCCCATTCCGATGTAAATTCTAGTCCCAGGACTGGCCCTCCAGTTCCCAGCCTTCTGGCTGCTTTGCCCTGTTTCTTTCCTTGAGGCTCCTAAGCAGGAGCTGTGGAGTTTCTGGTTTGTTTCTGGCCCCTCCTCCTTCCCCCAAATCCCAGAGACGGAGCCGGCAGACTCCCAGGGCTCTCTGACTTTCACACACCTGGACCATACTAGACACAGTGCTGGGCATGTACTTTGATTTACAGAACCCAGTGACAACAGGCCACCCAGGTCTCTGTGTCAGCAAAGATCCTGAACAGCAGCCACACCCACGGCTTTATGCAGAGCAAGTCCTACAGGCTCCACCTACGCCCCACCCGGCCCCCGACCAGCCTGCTGCCTGCTCCTGGACAACCTGGTCTGGGTGCACCCCTCCCAGGGCCACGCCCACAGGTTGCAGGCCCAGCCTTTCCTTACAGAGGCTGTGCAAAACAGAGAAACTTAGAGATACATGAAATTTAAATAAAGGAAGGGCATAAACACTGCCCAGTGTCCATATCTGCAGTGCCGCGTCCCAATCGGTTGCCCAGGTACAGAAAGCAGGGATAGCCCCAGGCCAAGGAAGCGCTCCCCGCAACTCCCCCCTTGCCCCCCAACCCCCGCCCCAGAATCACAGCCTCAGCCTTGGCTTCTCAGATGCTCTCTTGCCAGCTACAGATGGACGGAATTCTCAGACAACATCCTGTACTTTTGTTGCCTTCAAAGCACAGAAGTGCAAAGCTCTGGGGTGAAGCCTGTAAGGTCCACTCAAGTGTGTTTTTCATCTGGTTGTCCAGAAGGGCAGCAGGTCATTTGGTCCCCTCACATTAGAAAGAAGGCCACTTACTCAGCTCATTCTCACTCAACCCCAGTGAGCGGTGAGAAATGGGAACACAAGACCATTTACCAAATGACAAAGAAAACCCAAGCCCCTGCCACTGCCCGGCTGGCCTCACCTTTCCGGGGGCCATGCTCCTGGTCCCACGCTGGTCAGCATGTCCCCAGCCACCACGGAGGATGGATACTCAGGACACCATCTGGCCCAGTCGTCCCATCCTCACGCAGGGCCTCTGCCCGCCTGGGACGTCTGTCCTCACTGCAGGGGTTTCAAGGGCTCTGTTATTAGTCGGGGCTCAGGCCAGGACTGCTCCAGCCATAACAAGGCGCCCTTCAGCACAGGGACAAGGTCCCGTGGTGAGCCTTCTCCGCAGGTTGTGGAACAAGCCTGTCCCATTCTCTGCCTTTTAAACAGCGGGACTGTTCAGCAATGTGGACCCGATTGTTCTCCTGTGTGGGCTAATTCAGGGGCTCGTGGGGCAGGGACCAGTCCCAGGGCTGAGGAAGGAGGAGAAAGTCTGCCTTAGAGGAGGGTGTGGGGGGTTGTGGCCCAGCACCCGAGCCATGCACACCATTGTCCACCCACGGAGCGGCAGGGCGCCTGGCAAGGGCAAGCTCCTCAGTGCCTGAGGACCCTGCAGGCCTGGCCACTACTGCAGTCATCTGGGGGCTCCATGGCAGGATGGGCGAGCTGCCTAGGGCCACGGGACAATGGGGCCAGAGGGGAAGTCCCAAGGAAGCAGCTGTAGCCCTGGGCAAGTCACTCAGGCCCTCTGAGCTCTCATGTCCAGCCTTGGACTCAGGAATCACGAAGGTAGCTCAGTCAAGAGGTAGCAATGAGGGCAAATTTGGGAGGTGAGCATGCACAGAGCTGCTGGACAGTGCTGCAGCCAGACGGCCTGCTCCCAGCTGGGCAGATGACCCTGAACTGGGAAGCACGTGGCCTCTTCTGTTAGGGGCTGCAAGGCCCTGGCTGCTCTGTCGTCCAGCATGTCCACCCCCATGAGTGGCCTGATACTAGTGGGCACTGCACAGTGCAGTGAAGAGTGGCTCGTGCAGCTCTGGCAGTTTTTATTTTTCTGCAGGCCAGGTTTTCCTCCCACAGCAGCAGGCACCTGTCCTCAGCCTGTAAGGAAGCACGATGCAGTGAGTATTGCCCAATCTTGGTCGCCCACACTTGGTATTGAATAAACAAACAACCACAGGACAAGCAGCAGGGCAGGTGTGAGGCTCGCCCTGAGTCTCCGACACTGCAGGTGCGGCCTCCAGATCCCAGCCTCTGCACCCAACCCCGCCCAGCACCAACCCTAGCAGGCAGCAGCAACAGGCATTCCCACTGCTGCAGTGCGCCCTGAGAGGAGAGGGTGCAGGCCTGGGACATGGCTGGGCTCAGTGACACGGGCACCTGCCCATGTGCGCCAGCAGCAAGGGGCACAGGTTCCCGGTACTGCCTCTGGTCAAGGGGTCCCAGGGAGGGAGGTCTGGCTGATGTGTCCAGGTGCTAAAGGAAGGTAGCAATGTGACTTGAGCGGGCACAGGTGACAGCCACACAAACTAGGTCTCTGAGTCTCAGAGATGAACAAGACAGGGACACTGTATGAAGGATGTGGTGCTCTGCCCTGGCCCGCAGCTCGGGACATAGTCAGGACAGGGATACGCTTGAACCCAGATGCCAAGTCTAAAATTCCTTAAACTGAGCAACTCAGTCCCAAGGATGAGCCATCCAACCTGCTAACACGCACAGTGCCACCCGGCACCAGGCTTTGCGCCCTTCTCACTAGAAGAATTCTAATAACCTATGGGGTAGGGATAGAGGGACAGGGCCATCTCAGCAAGATGCAGAGAGGAAGCAGAGGACACTGTACCCAGAAGGGCACCCAGCTGCTGCGGAGGGGGCAGCCTCCCTGGGGGCTGAGTGTGGAAGAGGGAAGAGGGAAGCAACAAAGGCGCACCGTAGAGAACAGTCAAGCCAAGCGCCCTCCTTCTCTCCTGGGAGCCTTTTGTGACCATGAACGCAAGCTTTAAGTTTGGAGATGAGAAACTGGAGACCCAGGAAGGGGAAGAGTGAAGGGCTGGGGGTCAGCTGGTGCTGGACTTGTGCTCATGTGGATGCCACACTCAGGCTGGCCTGGAGAGAGCTTTCAGGGCGGAGCACCTCCCGTGGCAGCTCATGATGGCTGCGTCGCAGAATGACACAACAACGTGAGCAGGACGACATTCACCACGGGCGCCTGGTGACTGCAACTCCTGCTCACGACAGAGCTGGGGTCATGCAATTAGATAAAAATATTAATCCAGTACATCATGGGCTGAAAGCTATGCCTGTCAAACCCACATTATGAACTGCTTTATTCTGTCATTCCTGAGACAAAGAACATTTCTAGTATTAGGGATATTTGAGGCAATAAATCAAAGAATTCTTTATATTCTTTGACTAGAATCAAATACAACGTATATTTTTACTTTTTCTTTTTCTTTTTTTTTAAGATGGAGTCTCACTCTGTCGCCCAGGCTGGAATACAACGGCTTGATCTCTGCTCACTGTAACCTCTGCCTCTCGGGTTCCAGCGATCCTCCTGCCTCCGCCTCCTGAGTAGCTGGGATTACAGGCGCCCACCACTACACCCGGCTAATTTTTGTATTTTTATTAGAGACAAGGTTTCACCATGTTGGCCAGGCTGGTCTCGAACTCCCTCACCCTGGGAGCCACCCGGGCTGCAGCACCTCCATCCAGCACCTCCATCCACACACTCCGGGACGAGCCCTGGAGTGGTGCTGGCTCCTCTGCCCCACAGACCCAGTTGAGGCTCCCTCCCCGCCCCTGCCAGGAAGCAGTGACCACACCGCCTTCCCTCCCATTCCTCTCCAGCCCCTGCGCCTTCTTCCACCCACATTTTCACCCACCCCGATGGTACAGCTGCATGAGTATGTCAAAATTCCAAATCTGGTCTTGACACGCCTCTGCCAAAAAGCCTTCAACAGCTCTCCGCTGCCTTTTGCTTAAAATCCCAACCCTTTCCCCTCATAATGCCATCTGATCCAGCTCCCACCCACACCCATGTTCCCATCACCCTGGCCCCCGGGCCCTGCCCTCTGCTTGCCCTCCACACTCAGCCCCCAGGGAGGCTGCGTTCTCCACAGCAGCAGGGCCCTTCTGGGTAAAGCGCCCCCTGGTCTCCTGGAAAAAAGGGAGGCTGCTTCCTCCTCTGAGCTCCCTGGCACCTCATGCAAGACTTATTCATGTTCCTCTGCAAATATTTCCTAACTACCTGCTACGTGCCAGGCACCGTGCTAAGTGCCAGCAGAGCAAAGTGGGGCTGGCTCCACCCTATGGAACCCATCCAGTGGGCAGGACATCAGTGTCCCACGGCGTGTGCTTGCGTGTGTGTGATGACACACTGTGACAAGTCCTGAGCAGAAACACACAGGGTGCCAAGAGAACTACAAGAGACAAGCTGGCCTGGTGAGGAGGCTGAGTTGGACCTGGAGGGTGAGGTGTCAGAACTGCACAAGTACACTTTAACTGGACTACTGCAGCAAATTTCCACCCAAGCGGGCAAAGCAGCATGCAACTTGACTGATCAGAGCTCCTGAAAGTCGTTTGACCTGCTCACCCAGGAGTCCTTCTAAGAACAAGCCACTCCCCTGGGCAAGTCGCTCCCTCAGCAAACCACCATCAGGCTGGCTTCACGCCCTCTGCTGTGTCCACTGATCTTAAAGTCTTATTACACACTGTAAACATGTCCCAATCCAAATCAGACCAGCCACCCACACTGAAAGATCTGCCTTAAACCAAACTCCCAGACCTTACGAATACAAACCCCTGGCCTCCGCTTCCACACACGTGCAGGACTCGGCCGGGTGGCACTGTTCCTCCCAGCAGCGGGCATTCCACGGCTTCGCGTGGTGGACGGGCCATCAGGGAGGACTCTTCAGGAATTGGGCACCAACAACATTAGCTTCCCAGGCAGACAGAACAGCAGGCAAGACAGAGCCCAGTGTGTCTGGGATCAGAAGGAAAGGGGATGTGGCCAAGGTGATGATAGTAGAGGCAACCCTGAGCTCTGGCTGGAGATGTCTGCACGAGCCAGGTCCCCGTTCCCACATGATGGGCCACCCCCAGATCACTGTGTCAGGATCAGAATGCCCCAGACCACGGGAAGGAAGCAAGGGCAGCCTGGAGGCAGCAGGTAGGGAGGGGACCAATTCCCCACCACCCCACGTATCCTCCTCAGGGCTCCTGGGACCTGCCTGGAGGCTGTGGCTGCTCTGTCCCTGGGTGTCCTCATTGGAGGCTGTGCCTGCTCTGTCCCTGGGTGTCCTCAGTACCCTCTTTGTCGTTTCAGCCCCTAATACCTATCTAACCACTCTGCGTCCAGCTTTCCTGCCTGGACCCTAACTCCCCTCCTACACTCCCGTCCCACCCCACACTGTTCAACTTCAGCTTCTGATCTAAGTGAAAGGGAAGCCCAGCAACTCCAGGCCCCACCGTGTGGACAGAGGGCTAGAGGCTGGCAAGAGGGGCTCACGGCCATGTCCACCTTTGACAGTCCCTCACTAGGCACCCTTCCCATGGCTGTGTTTAAACACTTCTCTTTCCCATCGGACTGTAAGGCTCTATTATTTAACGTGCTGGAAATCTTGTACAGTTTATAGATGTGTAGACCAGCAATGGCCAGGCTGGTGAGCTCAGCATGCTCCTGATCACCCCTTCCCATCATCAACACCCAGTGAGCTGGGGCTGTTTCCTTCTCTTTCCCCTGGCCCAAGCCACATCTTCAGGCCAGAGACACGGTTTGCTGCCCCATATGGCCTGGGTCAAGTTCACTGGCCAAAGCACCGGGAGGGGCTCAGTGGGTTGGCCCTGGGCACCACGGCTGCCACAAGGATGGTAGAGGCTGCTGGCGCCCCCCTACTCCTCCAGCCCCACTGGCCCACCTGCCAGAAGAGGAGGAAGCCACCTGCTCTTCCCAAGCTTACCAGGTTCCAAGAGTCCTCTGTTAAACGTGGTGGCTTTGCAGGAAGAATACGGACCTCATTTGTCAAAATGCAGTAGAATAGAAAAAATTGTAAGAAAACCATGCAGCAGCAACATCTCAAAAAAGCAAGACGGTCAGCAGCAAGGGGGGGAGGAGGGGCGGCCACCATCTGAAACCATGCATAAAAATAAACCATCTGCCTGGCCGGGGTCCTCTTCCTCTACTTGCTAGAAACACAGAGTTCAAGGTAAAAATGGAAAAGACAGTGAGTTTCACTTCCACAGGCCCCAACAGCTAGCAGAGAATCAGACCTACTCACCCTGGGCTGGCAGGACACATGCATGGGGAGGGGAGGGTTCCTGGAGTTCATAACTACAACCATCCTGGAGAGGGGTCAGCACCAGACAGTGTCTGGCATGGCTGCGGCCCTCCCCATCCTTCTCACCATTTCCCAGCGAGGAAACACCACACTCGGGCAGATGTGAGTCAATGCTGGGGACCCTGATTCACACATGTGCCAGTGTCGTCTGCAAACCCGGGCCCTGGGCCTGGGCTTGGACAAGCCTGTCACCACACAGTCTGAGAGACTCGAAGGGCCTTCACTGGGCTACAGCAACCTCCGATGCCCACCAGGACCGTGCTCAGCAGCACGAGGGCCCCCTGCACCCCTACAGCACGCCTGCACAGCCTCTGCCTGACCTGGAACTGAAGCCGCCCAGGAGGAAGGCAGCTCTTTTCCCCAGGAGGTGACTCACAGCCCAGAGCTCAGCCCCATCAGATCCCCTAGGGACTTCTCCACAGCTTCCAGAGTGAGACTTCCCGGTCAGTGGCGGGCTTATGACCACCCACACTACCCCCTGGAAGCAGGCCAGGTCGCGAGGTGCCCTGGAGAAGAACAGATGCCAGTGCTCAACTGGACACACAGTCCAGCCACAAGTTGTGTGTGGGCTAAACAAGGAGCTTAATCAGGGCCACCGGGATGCCCATGGGCCCAGTCTCCAGCCACCTTCCCATGGGGCCTGGCTGCCCTGTCCACCTTCTCACTGACCTCGAAGCGGGTGTACCACGGTCCTGTTGTCCCTGCAGAGTGGAGCCTTCAGCTGTCTGACAGAAAATGAGCCCTCCCAGAAAAGCGTGGCGTGGACTCCACCCGCCCATAATAGCCACCCGGGAAGCAGGTCGGGCCAGCAGCCGCCGCCAGAGGAGGATCTGCCCGGGGTAGGCGGGTGGCGGACAGCCCTGGCCCTGCAGCACCTCACCCGCACCCCACCCCCTGCCTGTCTCCGAGCTGGTGGCCAGGACCCGGCTGCCTCCTGTCCTGGCTGTAAGTCCTGTATGGGCCAGCACCTGAAACTCTCTCCCCTCCCTCCACAGCATGGGTGGGGGTGAGGTCACCAGTGGGTAACTGCAGGCCCTGACCTCCTGGGCTCCCTGCATGGGTGTGCCCTGCCCTGCTAGAGCTGTGCCATAGAAGACGGGGCACAGAGAGCATTTGGGGACTGTAAGGTGCCAGCTGCCAGAGGTGCCCAGGGTCAGGCAGCCCTGGGCCAGGCACAGACGCCTAAGGTGCAGTAACAGCTCACCCCACTGCATGCCCATGCATCCCCCCACGACGGGCAGAGTCAGGGCACTCATGCCCAAAGGAAATCCAAGCAGTAGGCAGGCCCCTGACACGAAGGGTTCTCTTTTCACTGCTCCCCACATAACAAACCTGCTTTACATTTATTGTCCTGGACACTTTGCCTTTTAGAAATTATACCTACCTACCATAGACATAATTCTGCGTCCACCTGGTGGTCTCTGTTTTCCTGCTTCACCTGGGCCTCCCTCACCACCTTCACGGCCTCTTCCCTGGCTGCCCCTCCAGCACAGCTACAGTGTACCCGCCCTTATCATGCTCTGCCCAGTAGTCACAAGGAGAAACACAGGCAAACACATACAGGCATACGCAGGAGTGCTCCTGCCATCACGGCTCACAAAGCACGTCATCACACACGGAGCACGCAAGGGGACTCCTCCCAGCTGTCAGCAGGTGCTCTGCAGCCGCTACTGATGGGATGTGGGCATGTGAAGAGACAAGTGGGCCAGCGAGTGGGAAGGAGGATCCCCAGATGGAACCCAGTTTACATGAGGCCCTAACAGACCACAGAGCTGTCGTTCAATTCATTGGTCAAAGGACGGATTATTGACTAATTACTGCTGGCACACTGGAAGGAAACAAAATTGTCCTCCCCACCCCAAGCATATTATTTCCTGTTAAAAGCATTCTAGACACGTTCAAGAGTTTAATTCAAACACACAAAACAAGAAAACCCCTGCCAGAAAATCCCCAGACAACCCATGTAATCTTCTTAACAAACGCTGGTACCCACGAGCCCTAAGAGAAGAGAGAGACACGTTCGACCATCAAATGAGTTAACCTGGACAGCAAATGATACATTCATAAAAGAAACTGGCACAGAAGAGAATTAGGAATAAATATGTTCCAAGCAGAAGAAAGAAGATCAATATCTATAACAAATCCAGAGCTCCTATAGATTGGCAAGAAAGGGCTGAACGTCCTGACAGAACAGGGTCACAACACACAACAGGCGATTCACAGAAGATCCAAATGGCCACAGAACATCCAACAAGGATGTGACACTCACCAGGATCTGGGGGGACGCCATCAAGGCCACAAAGCTGTCACTCTGCCCCGAACACTGACAAGTCGGTCTATAGTGTCTCATGCCACCGCCGAGAGAGGGTGCTGGAACAGGGAGCTCCCCGCACTCACAGGGAAGGATGAACTGTTGGATCTTTTCAGAAACGGATCTTGCAAGATCTATTACAATGAAGAGACACAGCTCTTCGGACCGTGAGTGTTGCTCCCTGAAACCCGTGCACTGAATGACAGCTCCAGAGCACGGCCAGGGTATTCACGGAAGCGCTGTTTACACTGCCTGTATGGTTTTCGGGCGGCAGCTCTCACCAGTGACCACAAACTGGACGGCTTACAACAGAAGTGTATTCCCTCACGTTCTGCAGGCCAGAATGCTGAGATCAGTTTCACTGACCAAAATCAGGGTGTCAGCAGGGCCATGCGCTCTCTGGAGGCCCCAGGGGAGACTCCCTTCCTGGCCTCTTCCAGCTTCTGGTGGCAGCAGCGTTGCTTGGTTTGTGGTTCCTTGGTTAGTCAGCGTTCTCCAGAGAAGCAGAACCAGCAGCATGTGCACAGGGAGAGACAGAGATTTATTATGCGCTCGGCTCACGTGATTATGGATCTGTCATCCACAAGCTGGAGACCCTGTGAAGCTTCCGTTCACAGGCAGTCAGGCAGGCGAACTCCCCTCTGACGTGGGGAGCCGGGTCTTTTTGTTCTATGGAGGACTTCGACGGATTGGGTGAGGCCGACTCACTTTGGGAAGGGCCACCTCCTACCCCACCTTCTACTTTGCACACCATGCCCAGGCCTCAGGTGAGTTCCCTACCCATGCTCCCAGCCTCTGCGTCCAACTCAGAGGTCTCCGTAGGCTCAGCTGGGGGTGCCATGCAGGACAAGCACTGCACCCCCAGCAGGAGATGAGACGAGACCCTCATGTCCCAGACCCCCTCCCTTCCAGGCCTTGCCACGTGTTCTATCCCTGCGGGTCTGTTCATCCTGCCTCCCGGGCCACGGCTTTCCTTAGTCTACCGATTCTCATGTCAACCTCACCCAGAAATACCCACACAGACACCCAGAATGGCACCTGACCACTTATCTGGGCACCCCAAGGCCCAGCCCAATTGGCAGATAAAATCCACCCCACACCCATCACTACTGTGGCCTCTGGGCCCTCTGTGTCTAATCTCCCTCTGCTGCCTCTGAGAAGAACACTTTTGAGTGTACTTGAGGCCCAGCAGATAATCCAGAATCATCTCCCCACCTCGAGATCCTCAACTTGGTCCCATCTGCAGACTCTAACTCTCTATCTAAAGTCACCCTCTCAGGCTCCAGAGGCTAGAACCTGGCATTTTCGGGGGCCATCATTTGTCCTACCACAAGGTGCAAAACCAAAGAACAAAAACACCCTGTGACTGACTGACTAGCTCTGAACAGGGCCTGCTGCAAGGCTATGACCCCACCCTACTCAACATGGGCTAAAGAAAACAAGACACACCATCCCATCCCCATGATGAACACCACGGGGCCTCTCTCGGGCCACCAAGGAGGGCAGAGAGGGTAGGCTGCCTCCCAGGACTTCTCCAGGACTCCGAGGCTCCCTGCACAAAGGAGCAGCCACTTCCCCTCGGCAGGGGCGTGGGCCATCCTGGACCCTAGCAGCCGCACCTTCTAAAACAAGGCAGCAGCAGCAGGAGACTGAGGCGTGGGAGGGGGGTTGTGCGCCAGGCACGCTGGCTGGGGAGGAAGGTGCCTCCCCTCAGGATGCACCTTCCACTCCCCATGCCACGCTGCACCCAGGCCTCAGGCGGGCTCCCTGCTCACACTACGTCCAGCTCAGAGGACTCGAAGTCTCAGCTGGGCGTGCCCCTGTGGGATAGGTGCTGCCCCCAAAGACTGCAGAGATAAGAGGAGACCCTCAATTCCCCAGATGCCTTCCCTTCCGAGCCCTGCCATGTGTCCTATCCTTTCGAGTCTGTCCATCTCACCTCCCAGGCCCAGACCATCTCTCCCACCGCAGCCGACAGCCAGTCCAAATCCCGACCCTCCCTCGCACGCTGCCTATCTGTCCTTCCAATCTCGACAGAGGCCCCCGAAGGTTGGTCTCTCCTTGTGACCCTTGCAGGCCAGCAGGCAGCAGGAGCAGGTTCAGACACATCCCTACCTGACAGCGAAGGAGCGAGGGCATTCTGAGGGGGCCTGCCCTGGGAGGGCTCCGTGCCCCAGCTCCAGTCAGGACTAACCCCCGGGCTAGTCCTCAGATGTCTCCTCGACTCCAGGCTTAGGTACCCCACAGCCTCCTCCCCACTAATAAGAACCTCAAGCTTCCCGTGTCCCCAAACCATGCTCCTCACCTCCCCAAAGCTGAGACGTCTCTAAGAGAGCCCAGGCAGAAGCCCACGTGGAGCCTCCATCTTTCCTACGGCTCAGGCCAAACCCCAGGGCATTCTGTGCTCCCCGACCCACACCATGACCCACCCCAGATCCAAGCTGGCAGCAAATCCTCCTGGTGCACCTCCAAGTAAGCACCAAAGGGAGCCACTCCTCATCGGCACTGCTGCACCATGCCCGCACCAGCAGCGCTCTCCCAGACCACCTCACAGCCTCCCAACCGGGTGCCCGGCACCCCCACCATGGCCCATTTTCCTCAGAAGCCAGGGGTCTTCCCCAACCCCCTCAAACTCCCCAACCCACCACCTCCTCTCCTGCCCCTGTCCTTCCTGATTCTGCCTCGGCCCACTGCCCTCTCCACCTCCACTTCAGTGCTCCCCATGCATACGGTGCTCCTCCCCAGGCACAGGCATGGCGCCAGCCGTGGCTCCATCAATTAGCCCAACTCCCCTTATAGAGCCTATCTCATCTCTTTCTCTGCTTTATGTATTTATTTATTTGTATTTTATTTAGATGTATTTATTTGCATAGAGTCTTGCTCTGTCACCCGGGCTGGCGCGCAGTGGTGTGATCATAGCTCACTGCAGCCTAGAATTCCTGGGCTTAAGTCATGCTCCCACCTCAGCCTCCTGAGTAGCTGGGACTACAGGTGCATTTCACCATGCCTGGCTAATTTTCTATATTTTTATAGAGATGGGGGTCTCACTATGTTGCCCAGGCTGGTCTCAAACTCCTGGCCGCAAGTGATCCTCCCATTTCGGCCTATCAAAGTGCTGGGATGACAAGAGTAAGCCATTGCCCCTGGCATCTTTTTCTGCTTTATTTTTCCCCCTTATAACTTCAATCATACCTGACCCATTGATCTCCTTTGGGGTCTGTCTGCCCCCATAGTAGACTACTATTTCCTCTGCTGACGCCCCACTGCCCAGGCATATGGGACCCAGGGCAGGAGCTCAGTGACCTGTGGCATGGCAGGCCATGGAGGACCCACCCTCCCCTGGGCGATGTGGGATAGGGACAGGGAGGCAAGGTATGCCTATCCAGACCAGCCAGGCTCCCCCAGCACCAGGAACCGGCTGCTATGGGGGCCACAGTCCGCCTGCACTCTGAGGAGCAGCGATCCACACAATGGCAGCAGAGAAGGCGTAAAACCGCGAGGCCTCTGCACATGGATGAGAACGTGTCAGACGCACCCAGAAAGCTATTCAATGAAAGGGCTTGTTTCACGGACTCCACTGGCGGGCATGACAGCATTGCCCACATGTTCACTCTCTGCAAAGAAAAATGGGCCCTTTTGAGGGATATAAATAGCCTGGCCAGATGTGGGAGTGCCTGAGGGGCTTTTCCCAGGACTCTAGCGTGTGTCCTGCAGCTGCATAAATAGCAGCCCCTCAGTGGGACCCCAGGGGCTGCCAAAGCAAGTGCAGGTCAGGACATGAAAGGGTTACGTGGGGACCCTCCTCCCACGGGAAGACAGGATGGGGCTCATCACAAGCCATCACTGACCTGCAGGCTGAGCATGCCCGTTGATGCATTCAGGGTACAGCTGGGACACGGAAAATCAGCGGCAAATCCACTGTGTAAGTCTTACCCACAGAAAACAAGGGAGACAGAGGCCCAGACAGCGCGGGGCCTTTTGGGGATGGGTGTGCTCACTGAAAGCACAGGCCAGGGAGCCCTGCAGACGTACAATCTCAGTGGTGAAACCGGGCTATTTGGTAAGGCCCAGCAGGCTATTTTGTAATTGTCTGCATAAATGCAAAATAATAGCACTTAAAGCTGGCTAAAAACACTCTCAAAGCCTGATATGGTTGTTACAAGTCACTAGCTCCCAACTACAGGGGCGGGGCCTGGACAGGAGAGGAAGTCAAATCCAAGGGCACCAAAGAACAGTTTAGATCCTACACCTACCAGACAAGCCACAGGTATAATTTCAGATGTTCCCAGAAGTCACGCTAAAACACTAAGTTTGTGGCTTTTGCTCGCCCTCTCCTCGAGGATCGAGGGAGCTCTAACCACAGCCTGCGACTGGGAAGGGAGGCAGAGCAGCGGCTCAGGGGAAACGAGGCTGCAGTGGTGGTGGCAGGAAGATGTCGGGCGAGGACAAGCAGCAGGAGCAAACTATCGCCGAGGACCTGGTCATGACCAGGTAGAAGATGGGGGGCGACATCACCAACAGGGCCCTTCGGTCCTTGGTGGAAGCATCCAGCTCAGGTGTGTCAGTGCTGAGCCTCGGCGAGAAAAGTGATGCCATCATTATGCAAGAAACAGGGAACATCTTCAAGAAAGAAAAGGATATGAAGAACCGGGCGCGGTGGCTCACGCCTGTAATCCCAGCAGTTTGGGAGGCCAAGATGGGTGGATCACAAGGTCAGGAGATCGAGACCATCCTGGCTAACACGGTCAAACCTCATCTCTACTAAAAATACAAAAAAATTAGCTGGGTGTAGTGGCGGACACCTGTAGTCCCAGCTACTCGGGAGGCTGAGGCAGGAGAATGGCGTGAACCCTGGAGGCGGAGCTTGCAGTGAGCCGAGACTGTGCTGCTGCACTCCAGACTGGGAGAGAGAGACTCTGTCTCAAAAAAAAAAAAAAAAAGGAAAGGAAGAAAGGTATTGCTTTTCCCACCAGCATTTCGGTAAATAACTGTGTATGTCACTTCTCCCCTTTGAAGAGCGGCCAGGATTATATTCTCAAGGAAGGTGACTTGGTAAAAATTGACCTTGGGGTCCCTGCGGACGGCTTCACCACTAATGTAGCTCATACTTTTGTGGTTGACGTAGCTCAGGGGACCCAAATAACAGGAAGGAAAGCAGATGTTATTAAGGCAGCTCACCATTGTGCTGAAGGTGCCCTATGCCTGGTCAAACCTGGAAATCAGAACACACAAGTGACAGAAACCGGGAACAAAGTTGCCCACGCATTTAACTGCACGTCAACAGAAGGTATGCCTGTCACACCAGTTGAAGCAGCATGTCATCGATGGAGAAAAAACCATTACTCAGAATGGCACAGACCAGCAGAAGAAGGACCGTGAAAAAGCTGGATTTGAGGTACATGAAGTATATGCTGTGGATGTTCTCGTCAGCTCAGGAGAGGGAAAGGCCAAGGATGCAGGACAGAGAACCACTATTTACAAACGAGACCCCTCCAAACAGTATAGACTGAAAATGAAAACCTGACGTGCCTTCTTCGGTGAGGTGGAAAGGCATTTTGATGCTACGCCGTTTACTTTCCGAGCATGTGAAGATGAGAAGAAGGCTCGGCTGGGTGTGGTGGAGCGCCCCAAGCATGGACTGCTGCAACCCTTTAATGTTCTCTATGAGAAGGAGGGGGAATTTGCTGCCCAGTTTAAATTTACAGCTCTGCTCATGCCCAGTGGCCCCATGCGGATAACCAGTGGTCCCTTCCAGCCTGACCCCCATAAGTCTGAGATGGAGGTCCAGGATGCAGAGTTAAAGACCCTCCTCCAGAATTCTGCAAGTCGAAAAACCCAGAAAAAGAAAAAAAAGAAGGCCTCCAAGACTGCAGAGAATGCCACCACTGGGGAAACATTAGAAGAAAATGAAGCTGGGGACCTAGGTGGGTCCCATCTCCCCAGCTTGCTGCTCCTGCCTCATCCCCTTCCCACCACACCCCAGACTCTGTGAAGTGCAGTTCTTCTCCACCTAGGACTGCCAGCAGAGCGGGGGTCTCCCTGTCCCCACCCCAGTTCCCCAGCCCACCCCCTTCCAACAACAACCAGCATCTGACTCTGGTCTTGGGAGGCGAGGCTTCCCAACCACAGAAGACTACTTTAAATGAAAAAAAGAAATTAAATAATAAAATCAGGAGTCAAAATTCATCGTCTTCAAGCCCCTCTTTCTAGCCTTTTCTACTACTCTCTGCTTGGTCAAAGTTTGTGACCCTACAACAGAACAGGGCTAAATTAGCCACCACCACCGAAAACTCGGTTGAATTTTTTTATACTACTCTGACGTCAGCATTTTTCCATCTGTTTGGGGCTTTTTCCTCTCTTTTCTATTCTCCCCAAGTATTTTATCTGGCTTCAAAATTAGAAGGATTATTTTTCAGATTGTTTTTATTCAGTGTGGCCAACTCCTCATCTGATTCAGGCTGTCCAGTCAGGCCCCTCCCATTTTAGGAGCTGGAGCCTTCAGTTATGAAGCGATTCTCATCTATGAAATGGATCCTCATTTGTCAATCTTTTTTCTTCCATTTTGACAAAGCTGTAAAGAAATAATCCATCTCCACCTTACCCTTTTCTCTGGAGTGGGTCTCCCCTCGCTCCATCTTACACAAACCTGAGCTGGAAGCTCAACTGGTTTTGTTCCCTGTTTGAAACACTGTGATCTCCCTCCCTTGAAAGAAAAACCGAGAACCAGAGGAGTAGACTGACTGAAGAGATGACTCCTGGCTTTCTGAAGCTACGGACTTGGATTGGATTGCTGGGGGTTTGTAGAGAAAGGCGACAAATTTCAGTACCTCTGGCATGCCGTCCCAGGAAACTAGGGCTCCCACTAACTTATGAGGTTTTTAAACACATTGACAATGACATGACATTAAAATAAATCTGGATTTGCTCATTAAAAAAAAGACTAAGTTTGCTTTAGTCATATATTTTATCTAACCCAATACACATCCAAAATACACTCCTTCTGCATGTCATGCACGCAGGTCATGAACAAGGGAGTGCATCTTGCCTTCTGTGTGCAAACTCTCTGTAACTGCTCGAGGTATCTCGGCTCTGATCAGCCACACTTCTGGTGCTCCGTGTCAGGCGTGGTGTCCAGCTAGGATACTGAACAGGGACCCTATGAGGCATAGGGAGGCAGTACCACCCACACAGCCACTGGTAGGAGGAGGTGCTATGGATCTGAGTGTGTTGAGGGTGTGGAAGCTTCTGGTTACTATAAATGAACTCTTGGCCGCTGGCCCCTCCTGTGTGCAAGAGGCAGCTGGATGGTGCTAGTACCCTACATGTCCTGACTTGTTTTTTTTGTTTTGTTTTGTTTTGTTTTTTGAGACGGAGTCTCGCTGTCGCCCAGGCTGGAGTGCAGTGGCGCGATCTCGGCACTACAAGCTCTGCCTCCCGGGTTCACGCCATTCTCCTGCCTCAGCCTCCTGAGCAGCTGGGACTACAGGCGTCCGCTACCACGCCCGGCTAATTTTTTGTATTTTTAGTAGAGATGAGGTTTCACCATGTTAGCCATGATGGTCTTGATCTCCCGACCTTGTGATCTGCCAGCCTCAGCCTCCCAAAGTGCTGGAATTACAGGCATGAGCCACTGTGCCCAGTCTTTTCAGTCTGTCGCCCAGGCTGGAGTGCCATGGCGCGATCTCAGCTCACTACAACCTCCGCCTGCTGGTTTCAAGCAATTCTCCTGCCTCAGCCTCCCAAGTGGCTGAGATTACAGACATGAGCCATCATGCCCCGCTAGTAGAGATGGGGGTTTTGCTATGTTGGCCAGATTGGTCTCGAACTCCCGACCTCAGATGATCCACCCGCCTCAGCCTCCCAAAGTGCTGGGATTACAGGCACGAGCCACCACGCCCGGTGTCCTGTCCTGTTAAAGCAGCTTTGGGATGCAGAGCTTGACCATGCTTCCTCTGCAGTGACCTGCTGCACTGTCTCTAGATTGCATGGCTTATCTCCAAAGCCAGGCTTCAGAGAAGAAAGCTCACATCGTTCATCATTAGAGCAATGCCCAGGACGCTGAGTGCCCATCAGGGATGGGGTCCTGGGCGTTTTCCAGGTAACAGCCTCACAGGGCTGCAGCAGAGGACCTGGGACACCCTCCGGGGCCTCCTGAAACACCCTCCGGAGCCTCCTGAAACATGCAGAAGTAATTACCTCCCCTTTCAGTGTCATTTAATTAAATCTACAGTCTTTCTGCTCTCAGCTCTGTGAGACATGGAACTGTACCTGCTAAAAATAAAGCCCAGCTCCTATGAACAGGGCTCCATCCCAGCGCAGGTGAAGCAGCCCTGCCTCCAAGCAGTGGGGCACACTCAGACCCTAGGGAGGCTGGGCAGCACCCACACAGTGCACTTTATAAAGACTACAGGGTTGTTTGAAATTAAGAAGGAAGAGCTTAAATGCAGGTGGTATCAAAACAACAACCAAACCCAAAGGAATTCACTTTCTGCACTCAACTCCCCATAAGCACATGCAAGTGTAAGAGTTTGGGTCTAAGAAATCACAAGCAAGACATAGCATTGTATCCTGTGGCTCTCTGGCTCCCCCCTACAGATGTCCAAGCCAACCTGTGCTCCCTCCTCTGAGGACGCAGAGCCCTTTGCTGCCTGTTATACCCATGCTTCTGGGGGAAGCTGCTGGAAGCCGATGGCCCCCAGGCTGTGTTCCCAGTCATGTCCAACAGGCCTGCAGTAAGGACCCCAGCACCCCATACCAATCTAAGCCAGGATTTCCGGAACCATCTAGTCCCAGCCCTCGATGGGTGGACACACAGCCCTGACAGTCAGGTTCCTGTGGAGACTGTCCTCTCTCCAGAACCCAGCATCAGAGGGCCTGGCTCACAGTGACACTGGGAACCACAGTGCCTGCTTTGTCCCCACCCAAAGGGCGGCAAAGCTGCTTATATGAGCCACTTCACGCTGGGAAAAGTCCCTTAAAAGTT
>NW_012101499.1:830235-832289 GCF_000951045.1 Mandrillus leucophaeus | reverse complement strand
TCAGGCAGACGCCATCACTTACCAAACCATCAGTGTCGTCAAACATTTCAGCACACACTTTCTTTCTACTATCTGGTGTTAGCAGAGTCTGAAACAGAGTTAGAAAAGGGTGCATTTTAGCAGGATAAACTACCAGATTCCCTTACAATATACATACACACAATTCCATACCCCAACACTGTGCCAAAAATGTCCCCCAAGGACTGCAAGAGCATCGTCCTAGAGAACCGTCAGTCACAGGGTACAGCTTACCTGGCCAGGTGAGACCAGAGGAGGCATCACAGCTAACGGACAAGGATTAGCAAGAACTGGGAGGGAGCCATCATCTGTACCTTCCTTCACCCTACCCATCTCTCTCCTCCCCTCTGCTCCTGGCCAGGCACCAACTTGGCAGAGAGCCTTTCCTTGGCACAGCACACAATCACTGAGCGTGAGCTCTAGTGCAGGAGGCAGCCAGGGTGGGCCAAGGCCTTACCCAGAAACCCTGTGATCCCCAGTGAAGGCGTAGTCAAGAAGGACACTGTAGCACAAAGCTCCAAATCGGTCCCTAATTTAAAATCACATATGAAGGCCACGTCAGTGTTAATACTCAATATTCTAACACTTTTTAAGTTTTAAAATTAATTACATACTTAAAAACCAAAATCAGGAGAAGAAGAAGGGGGAGGAGAAGGAGGGCAAGGAAGAGAGAGAGAAGAAAAGAAGAATCCAAACAGGAACCAGAATTTGGGAGGGTTTTTCTTTTTGAGACAGTCTTGCTCTGTCTCCAGGCTGGAGTGCAGTGGCGCAATCTCAACTCACTGCAACCTCCGCCTCCCGGGTTCAGCGGTTCTCCTGCCTTAGCCTCCTGAGCAGCTGAGCTTACAGGTGCATGCCACCACACCCGGTTGATTTTTGTATTTTTTTTCTACTAGAGATGGGGTTTCACCATGTTAGCCAGGCTTGAACTCCTGACCTAAAGTGATCCGCCCGCCTCGGCCCAAAGTGCTGGGATTACAGGCGTGAGCCACCACGTCCAGCTGGGAGGGTTTGTTTTTTTTTTTAAAACAATCTTAAAAGTAGGGGAAGGCTTACTAATGCACCTGCATAAAGGAGAAACGTGAGTCAACACGCCGAGAAAATGTAAAGGGCTCCTTCCTTCGTCACTGGCCTCCTGAAGCAGGGAGTGAGCATCGCAAAGTCCCCACCCACAGGGCACAGAGCCGCAAATGGCAAGTGAAGGGACGAGCTGTTTGATGTCATTAACGATGAAAGAAACCAACTGAAGCAGGACGGTCGTTTTCATCTTTCTGATGAGCAGCAACCTACAGAGCTGAGCAACCAGAGCCCGCGATGAGGCAGGGAAACCGGCCCCTGACAGTGGGGTAGCAGACCCAGTGTGACCTGACTGTGACACTCGGGATGCTCCTGAATCACATTCCACTCGGACACAAAGCTACACCGCGAGGGTGCTTCCCACATCACAGCAAAGCCATGGAAACCTGCAAAGTCCATCAGCAGCCGACCAGAATCAAATCAAATAAATGGTCTATCCAAACACTGACATCTATGTACCCATTACAAAGAACAAGGAGGTCAGCCGGGCACAGTGGCTCACGCCTGTAATCCCAGCACTTTGGGAGGCCAACATGGGAAGATCGCCTGTGCCCAGAAGTTCAAGACCAGCCTGGACAACACAGTGAGACCCCATCTCTACAAAACATTAAGTTAGCCAGGCATGGTGACATATGCCTGTAGACCCAACTACACAAGAGGCTGAGGTGGGAGGATTGCTTGAGCCCAGGATGTCAAGCTGCAGTGAGCTATGACTGTGCCACCGTACTCCAGCCTGTGCAACAGAGTGAGGCCCTGTCTCAAAAAAAGCAAATAAACAAAAAAACAGGCCGGGTGCAGTGGTTCATGCCTGTAATCCCAGCCCTTTGGGAGGCCGAGGTGGGCGGATCACTAGGTCAGGAGATCGAGACCATCCTGGCTAACACGGTGAAACCCCATCTCTACTAAAAATACAAAAAAATAGCTGGGCATGGTGGTACACGCCTGTAGTCCCAGCTACT
>NW_012101499.1:825066-828349 GCF_000951045.1 Mandrillus leucophaeus | reverse complement strand
TCACTGCAAGCTCCACCTCCCGGGTTCACGCCATTCTCCTGCCTCAGCCTCCCAAGTAGCTGGGACTACAGGTGCCGGCCACCACACCCGGCTAATTTTTTATATTTGTAGTAGAGACGGGGTTTCACCGTGTTAGCCAGGATGGTCTCGATAGGATATATGTCTTAATCTTCAGTACGTCCTTTGCAGATGGTCTTGTGTATGGAGACTATCTATGATGTGAAAGCTGCAGCCAGGAAGATCCCAGGCTGGGCAGGACCAGGAGGGCTGAGGCATCCCTGAGGCAGTAGGAGTCACAACCTGGCTTTCTAAAGGGGACACAAGGACTTACACGTCCTGCTTCTTACAGCTGAAGTCACATCTGGAAACACCTTCTAACACAGACACGCCTGCATCAACCTTTAATCCACATCTCCAGGAGTGGCCACAGAAGGTGGCGTAGAAGTAGCTGAGGCTCCCCCAGCTTGGTGTGGCTGACGGGGTCAGCCCCCCAAGATTTTCACTTCCTACTCTATTTCCACACCAGATCTAGCAGGAGTGGGCCTTGGGGGCCCTAGACAGGTAGGCCCTCCACCAAATCAAACAGAGCAGCTTCTTCTGATGACCTCTTCTCTTCCGGTTACATCTGAGCACATAAACAAGCTGGAAACGAGAGACCTGCACAGGTGGCTGCTGAGCCAAAGACGGTCCCTCCTGGGGCTACCGAGGGCACCTCCCACGCCTAGTAAGAGTGTCAAACTGAAGTCGGTGCCCCATGGTGACGGCAGGGTGTGAGGCTGAGGGCGGCATTCTGCACAGGGTGAGCGCCCGGAGCCTACAATCCTGCACAGCACAAGGACATGTTCTGTGCCAGCCCAGGCCACCCTTGGGGTGGCAGAAAGGCACAGCCATGCCACAGCACCCCCAGCCCCGAGCTGACCCAGTGGGGCCCTGGCACAGGACTCCGCCCAGGCGTGTGCCCAGCACAGGTGAGGAAGCCCCGCCCCTCGAGGAAGCTGCCAGGGTGGCTGTGCCTCTTCACATTTACAGAGAAGGAAACTGAACCCATGAAGTGGCAGGCCAGCTTGTGGCCCAGTAGCCCTGCAGGGCGGGCAGCCCCATCCCAACAGTTGGGAGGGGGTGGGGACAGGGCCAGAGAAAATGGGTGGCCTGGGTCATAGCCAACAACCACATCAGTTCATCACGCTGTGCCTCCATGGCCTCATCCATGACAGGGAGGGCCCCAGTGCCCTCTAGGGTTGCCATGACATGTGGACTCGCACCCACATGCTGCCTGTGGCAGGGCCCGTGTGGCCTGGTGCTCTGGAATCTCAGACAACAAGGAGACCCTTCTTCCACTCGGAACATTTGAAGGGCGGGGTGGGAGCAAGGGTGCGGCAGCCCGGGGAGCTGTCCCTGTCCACCTCACCCCAGCCCAAGCCACTGTCTTCCCCAGACCTCCCTGAACATGGGGCGTGGGGGGTGTGAGTTAGTGGACAGAAGAGAAGCAACTGCCCACTGGCTCCCGAAGACCCCTAAGGCTGGGTGAAAGACCACCTTCAACAACCCAATATGAAGTCCTAGGCATACCAGTCTTCAGGGGACAGTCTAGGCAGGGGCACCTCCTCAACTGGGGCCCTTCCCTTCCTGCCAGGGAAGCCAGTACTAAGGCTGGGCACTGGGCTCACCACCAAACAAGCCACACCCAGCATCGCCTTGCTCATTGCCTGCCCTGCCCCCACCCACTCTGACTTCCTCTACAGCCGCATCCCCTAAACAGACCCTGACCACTCCAGGCAGAACCACCTGAGCTTCCGGAGACAGGCCTTCCTCCCTCACTCTCCAGACACCTGCCCGGCAGGTCACACGGTGAACAGGCATCGCTGCTGACTGAGGGCTGGAACACCGGGACAAGACCTTCTGAAGAGCCAATTCCAAAAGGAACCATGGCTATCAGGCAGACGCCATCACTTACCAAACCATCAGTGTCGTCAAACATTTCAGCACACACTTTCTTTCTACTATCTGGTGTTAGCAGAGTCTGAAACAGAGTTAGAAAAGGGTGCATTTTAGCAGGATAAACTACCAGATTCCCTTACAATATACATACACACAATTCCATACCCCAACACTGTGCCAAAAATGTCCCCCAAGGACTGCAAGAGCATCGTCCTAGAGAACCGTCAGTCACAGGGTACAGCTTACCTGGCCAGGTGAGACCAGAGGAGGCATCACAGCTAACGGACAAGGATTAGCAAGAACTGGGAGGGAGCCATCATCTGTACCTTCCTTCACCCTACCCATCTCTCTCCTCCCCTCTGCTCCTGGCCAGGCACCAACTTGGCAGAGAGCCTTTCCTTGGCACAGCACACAATCACTGAGCGTGAGCTCTAGTGCAGGAGGCAGCCAGGGTGGGCCAAGGCCTTACCCAGAAACCCTGTGATCCCCAGTGAAGGCGTAGTCAAGAAGGACACTGTAGCACAAAGCTCCAAATCGGTCCCTAATTTAAAATCACATATGAAGGCCACGTCAGTGTTAATACTCAATATTCTAACACTTTTTAAGTTTTAAAATTAATTACATACTTAAAAACCAAAATCAGGAGAAGAAGAAGGGGGAGGAGAAGGAGGGCAAGGAAGAGAGAGAGAAGAAAAGAAGAATCCAAACAGGAACCAGAATTTGGGAGGGTTTTTCTTTTTGAGACAGTCTTGCTCTGTCTCCAGGCTGGAGTGCAGTGGCGCAATCTCAACTCACTGCAACCTCCGCCTCCCGGGTTCAGCGGTTCTCCTGCCTTAGCCTCCTGAGCAGCTGAGCTTACAGGTGCATGCCACCACACCCGGTTGATTTTTGTATTTTTTTTCTACTAGAGATGGGGTTTCACCATGTTAGCCAGGCTTGAACTCCTGACCTAAAGTGATCCGCCCGCCTCGGCCCAAAGTGCTGGGATTACAGGCGTGAGCCACCACGTCCAGCTGGGAGGGTTTGTTTTTTTTTTTAAAACAATCTTAAAAGTAGGGGAAGGCTTACTAATGCACCTGCATAAAGGAGAAACGTGAGTCAACACGCCGAGAAAATGTAAAGGGCTCCTTCCTTCGTCACTGGCCTCCTGAAGCAGGGAGTGAGCATCGCAAAGTCCCCACCCACAGGGCACAGAGCCGCAAATGGCAAGTGAAGGGACGAGCTGTTTGATGTCATTAACGATGAAAGAAACCAACTGAAGCAGGACGGTCGTTTTCATCTTTCTGATGAGCAGCAACCTACAGAGCTGAGCAACCAGAGCCCGCGATGAGGCAGGGAAACCGGC
>NW_012101499.1:819318-824225 GCF_000951045.1 Mandrillus leucophaeus | reverse complement strand
AAACAAACAAACAAGAAAAAACAAAAAAGAAACCCTGAGGAGGTTACCTTGTGTGGAAAGGGAACTGCCCAAGCCAGAATAAAAAGGCAGGCTGTGGAGGGCAGCCAGGGCAAACCCACCACTCCACGGTGGCCTTATGTATGCATGGGAGTGGCTGCACAGGAAACACGGGCTTTTGGGAGGACGGTCCAGAGAGCAGTAACAGGTTTTTCACGCTGTGCAGTGGCCTAGGGATCCGAAGGCAACTTGGTCCCTACATTTCTGAGTTTCCGTATTACTGCCATTGGTACCCTGCACACTGCAACAGATACGCACCACAGTCACCCACAGAGCACCACCCCTTTTCTTTAGTGGAACCTACAAATTCCACACGGTGCATACAGTCTAAGGAAGGTCAACTCACAGCTGGTCACACAGTTCCCTTCTTGTGCCCACCTAAAAGACTGCCTGCCACACACACGCCACACACATGCCACAAACATGCATCACATGCACGCATACAGGCACACGGACACCCATCCATGCAGACACACACCTACCCACACTTACATGCACACACGTATACACCCATCCACACAGGTATACACCACACAAACATCCACCCATGTAAGCACACATGTATATTCACATACAAAATCACACACAAACCTACAGAGACACACATGTGTACACATGCACATATATACATCCAAACATGCACATCCATACACACTCAGGCACACACACATGCATATACATATATGCACACACATACATGCCACATTCACATACACACACCCCTATACACCTAAACACACACTCATATACACACATAGATACATATGCCCACATGGATACACACACACAAACACATGCACAAACATATGTACCTACATGCACACGCATATAAAGACATACTACACACACCCACATGTACTCATATACACACCTACCTATACACATGTGCCTGCCCACACATGCACACTCAAACACACGCTGCGCATGGTCCTTATTCTCTTCCCAAGGGAGCTGCAGCCCAGCATCCCCACCCACTCACACGCTGGAAAAGAATCACCTCCTTCCTCCTCAGCAGCTCAAAGGCAGGTTCTGGAGACCCCATGTGCCTCTGGTCAGTGGTTCGCATACTGCGGCCTGGAGCAGAGCCCCAGGCAAGGATCTGCATGCCAGATCTCTGGGCCCCAGTTGGAGCCCAAGCCTGGTAGTGCTCTGGGGGGCCCCAAGAACATGCATTTCTAACAGGCCCTCAGGGATGCTGCTGTAGTTCCAGTGAACAGCGTCTGGTCCCTGGGGCATCTTAAGGGAGTCAGGGTTTGGATGTGGCTCATTCATTCCGTCAGTGAATGCTTTTTGCTCCTTCTGTGTGCCAAGCTGCATCAAAAGTCCCTGGCCCTCCTGAGGATGCAAAGAAACAACTGGAGAGTTATTTCAGGGAGTGAGATGCTGATAAGGCAGGAGCACATCAAGGTGAGGAAGAGCCCGCAAGGGTGTTGCGGGGGAGTCTTATTAACACTCCTGAGGGTCTTATCCTCCTGGCGGCATGAGAAGCCCCCTGCAGACCCAGAGCTTCTTCCCTGCAGCTGTCCCTGCTCAGCCCTGGGTCCCAAAGGGGGCTGACCCTCGTCTTCCCTGCAAGCCTTGGGGGCTGCCCCTGTGTGGCAGGCACCTTCCTTCCTGCATCACCTGGCTCAAATGCCCTACCTAGAAGCAGGGACCAAGGTCCTCAGCTGGTCAGAAAGGCCCACACGCCACAAGACCTAGGCTGAGATTTGAGGGCCCATGTGGCTAACACGAGGGAGCCCAGGCCAGCATCCAGTTACCAAATAACACCCTCTATTCTGTGTAAAACTCTGGGTGACAACTGCAAAATGCCACGTGCTCCTAGAAAACAGCAGGAGGTAAGAAATCCGCTGCCCACGGTGCTCCAGAAACAACTACTACAAAAAAACCCTCCCCACAGGACTGAGCCAAGGCCCACGATACCCCCATCCACCCAGGACAAGGCCAGACACAGAAACCCGCCAGTGCCTGCTCTGCGTCTCTCCATGACCAGTGGCACCGTGCGTCCCCCGCCCGCTCCCGATCACTCACAACAAAATGCTCATAACCAAACCTTGCTTCACTCTGTCCTTCTCCAGGCCCCTTGGGCCCCACGGAGCCAGCGCAGCCCTTCCTGAGAAACAGCTGGCCTGAGAAACAGTAACGCATCCTCTGACCCTGCCACCCTCATCCCATATCCCACCTCTGGTTCCTCTAAGCCTCATCTACACCACCCTACAAAGAAAAGCGCTTTGGCCTAACCTTTGAGACACGCGTGATCTCATGGTCAGCGTGTGGCCAGGCCCCGGCCCCTACTGTGATAGTCCATTCCCTCCTTTGCATACTCCTAAGCAAGCCTTTTCTTACTAAGTCTGGATTTTTTATTTGACAACTGCTTACTGATTACAAACAACGTGAAACTCCCAAACGTGTCACACACCCATGCAATGGAGGCACAGGTGAGAGCTTCGATTCCGCCTCCTGTGAGACCGGTACTCACAGGTTTAACTGAGGTTCCGCTGGTTCAGACCAACAGCTCATGAGATAGTTCAGGAATATGTCAGAGATACCCCAGCCTCACATGCACAGCTGGTCCTGGAGGCCGCAGAGCAAGGAAAAAGGGGAGAAGCAACACTGAAGGTGAACCACACCCCTCACAGATATGGGCATCCTACACGCCTGGGAAAACCCATGCCCTCCAGCGTGGAACTCAGCACACTGGGCATTCTGTGTAAGCCGCCCTCCTCCTGCAGACAGGCAGGGCTTGGCAGGGCCAGCTGAAAATGACAACCAGCCTCATATGTGGCCACCACACACACCGAGCGGAAGGACGGAGCAGGCGACCTGCTGTCCCATATACCCTGCAGGAGAGAGAGGGCTCCCAGGGCAGACAACCCCACCACCTAATCCTACAGTCACGCTTGGGGACTCTGCTGGGCCCCTCAGCACGCTCATGAAGCCCCAAGGTCTCTCTTCTAAGATTACTGCAAACTGCAACTGAACGCAGGAAAGAAAATGTGTATCTCACTGGAGGTCAGAAAAATGCAGATTAAAGCAAGAAGCCACTCTCCTCCTACAAAATGACCAGAGAAAATAATCACAAGGCTTCAGGTGGTGAGCAAGTGTGAGCCCCTCCCTGCTGTCAATGACTTTTCTAGCAAGCAGCATGCCAGGGATATCAGGAACCTTACAAGGGCACCTCTTAGCTATGGGCAATGAGCAGACATTGGGACCAGTAATCCCAACAAAACGTTTCACCCCATATACGCTTGACTCTGTGAAACTGAAAAGTCCCCCACAGAGAGGAGCACGTCAATAGGTAAAGCAGCAGTCTGGCTCCAAATTGTATGTGTGCGTCTTTCACATGGATGGCCGCGAGCAAATGGCTGCAGTTCTGAGTCCTGACCACTGAGGAGGCAATCGTGACTCATCGCCCTCCCAGGACAGGTGTGGGCACCACAGGAAGGCTGCCAGAATAAACCTCCAAACGTTTTTCTTCTATACTAGGAGAGTAGCATATGGATAGAAATCATGGTGTCCTGGACATCCTAAACCCCCAGAGTCCTGGGAAGCCTGAATCCTAGAGCCAATGTGTATTTCTTTCTTTCTTTTTTTTTTTTTTTGAGACGGAGTCTCGCTCTGCCTCCCAAGCTGCAGTGTAGTGGTGCGATCTCAGCTCACTGCAACCTCTACCTTCTGGGTTCAAGCAATTCTCCTGCCTCAGCCTCCTGAGTAGCTGGGGTTACAGGCACGTGCCACTATGCCCAGCTAATTTTTGTATTTTTAGTAGAGACGGGGTTTCACCATGTTGGTCAGGCTGGTCTCGAACTACTGACCTCATGATCCGCCTGCCTCGGTCTCCCAAAGTGCTGGGATTACAGGTGTGAGCCACCGTGGCTGGCCTGATGTGTATTTCTGGAACAACAAATGGATAATTTTAAGAAGGCTAGGATGAGTTTTACCAACCTGCTTTTCCTAGTGATTCATTAAACACGGTTTGGGTTAAGAAGGGAAATTCTCAGACTCTGCTGAAGTGGGGCTAAAGCCACTCCCTCTCTGCCCGGAGTGGTCTGCACACCCAGAAAGAAATGCCAGAAATCACTTGGAGTGAGTGCGTTGCAAATTCTTGAAACTTGATTTCTCACAGGTATAGATCGTCTGGCTAACTCAGTCCAAAATTTAAATATGGTGCTATTATAATTCACAGTAACTAAGACTATCATCTACACATTAATGTATGGCACGAAAGCCCACAAGGCCAGCTTCCACAGAGAAGCAGGCTCCCAGGGAAGTGGCCACCAGCGCGCTCCCTTTATCACACTGATGTGAGCAGCAGCAGGCAACCGGCTGATAAAATGTGGAAATGTTTTTTCCCTGTGGCATACTCATATAAGGAGAGCTGTGTTTTCTTCACAAAACAGGTGGGGTTGTTTTTGGCAAAATGATGGAATGTTTTGAATTGGAAGGAGTAAAAATTCCCCAATACCAGTCTACAGCAAACAACTCAAAACAACAAGAAGCCAACACCACCTCCTATTTAGAGCTGTTCCAGCCAGAGGCAGTGGCTCATGCCTGTAATCCCAGTATTTTAGGAGGCCAAGGCGGGAGGATCACTTGAAGCCAGGAGTTCAAGACCAGCCAAGGCAACAAAGCAAGTGCCTGTCTCTACAAATTAAAAAAAATTAGCTGGGTGTGGTGGCATGCACGTGTAGTCCCAACTACTTGGGAGGGTGAGGCAGGTGGATCACAGGAGCCTAGGAGTTTGAGGCTGCAGAGAGCTGTGATCATGTCACTGCACTCCAGCTGGGAAAAAGATCAAGGCTGCTGGAAAGAAAGGAGGGGAGGAGAGGGGAGGGCAGGAGAGGAGGGGA
>NW_012101499.1:810346-819041 GCF_000951045.1 Mandrillus leucophaeus | reverse complement strand
AGGAAGGAAGGAAGGAAGGAAGGAAGGAAGGAAGGAAGGAAGGAAGGAAGGAAGGAAGGAAGGAAGGAGAGAGAGAAACAAGGCTTCTAGCACTCTCTTCTCTGCATCCCCGTACCCACTTCCAGGTTTCCAACGTCTTGAGTTCAGCCTGGGGAATACCAGACGGGGAAAAACGGCAGACTCATGCTCAGTAGAGGAATACTTGCAATTCTAATCTTCCTCCCCAAACCACCTGCTGCTATATTCTTTTCAGAATCTTTGAATAGCTGCTCCCTGCATTTGCAGTGGGAAAGCCACAGTGGAACATGCTTAACGCATCTTATCAACCAAGCCCATTTCTGAGCTAAAAATCTACCTGAGGCTCACATCAGCGATCTTTTCATGATCCATCTGGTCCTCTTCATAGACAGGGGTCCATTCCCTGGTGCTAAATCTGTTCAGCAGGGCTACTTGAGGACTTTCCATGGTCGAGTCCCAACCTCTCTCTTTCTCATCCAGGTCATGACCAGCCCTTTGTTGCTGCTGCTTTTTCACTTTTGCAGCAGAGGTGGGGATGTACTAAACTAATTAGCGTCAACCCGTCTCCAAAGTGTATTCACAACACGTCTCTCTATGTTGTGTTTAAAGAACCAAATGGTGGGCCGGGCATGGTGGCTCACGCCTGTAATCCCAGCACTTTGGGAGGCCAAGGCAGGCAGATCACGAGGTCAGGAGTTCAAGATCAGCTTGGCCAACATGGTGAAACCCTGTCTCTACTAAAAATACAAAAATTAGCTGGGTGTGGCAGCGGGCACCTGTAATCCCAGCTACTTGGGAGGCTGAGGCAGGAGACTTGCTTGAACCCAGGAGGCGGAGGTTGTGGTGAGCTGAGATGGCGCCACTGCACTCCAGCCTGGGTGACAGAGCAAGACTCCATCTCAGGAAAAAAAAAAAAAAGAACCAAATGGTACCAAGTAGACCCAAAGGCTTAACTTCAACCCTTGCAGTCATGGGAGCACTTTCTTCACTTTCCACCTTAGACACGTGCTTTTGGGGTTCTATGCGTTTTTCTTAAATTTCAGAATCAGAACACCAGTCAAAAATGGAGAGTGTGACTCACCTTCCCCCACCCTCAAGAAAACTGCCACAAAACCACACTGTTAGCCTATTTCTTCCTCTCTTCTCTCAGATGCACTATGCTCTCAGGGACCAAGGACAGTTTGTTCTAATCATGTTGAAGATGTAAAATAAAAATACTTAATTATAAATTGAATTATTTCACCAAGATGCTACCTGTGAGAAAAAAGAAAAAAGGAATGACTAGAAATCCTGCCTTCTGATCTGGGTTTCGGATGATTATAAACAGCTGGGATGGGGCTGAGGCCCTCAGGGGCAAGGCAGCCACAGTGCGGGGGCCGAGGAGGGGCAACACATTACAAGTCCAGCAGCAGGGCGCAGCCAGGCTGCCTCTGGCCACCTCTCCAATGCCCAGGATCTGGACAGGAAAAGGAGTTCATCAATAAGGAGAGACCCCTCAGATGTGGGGTGCAACACCCCAGCTAGGAAGGGCAGCAACGGGTCCTCTCCCTGCAAGATCATGGGAACAAAGGAGAGGACAGGGACACTGAGGACAGGGTTCGAAACCCACTGGTCTCCCCAGAGTGAAGCGCCCCCAGGGGAAACTGACAGCAACTCAGTAAGTCCCGGAGGTCAACCATCAGAGAGAGAGGTGAGAACTAGACAAAAACCACATCCTCACTCTTTGGGTCCATTAGGAAATGGCGGGGTTGCGGGAATCCTCAGCCTCCCAGACAGGGCTGGATAAGCCTGAGTTACTACCGGGCAGGGGGGTGGAGGTGCGGAGAGCACCCCCAGGGCGAGGGTCCTGCTTTCTGCTCAGCTCATGGTGACATCTCTAACACAAGTATATGCTGGCTCTAAATTATATTAGCTTGTTTGCTTTATTTGGATGCATCTCTGGTTTTGACACCATGTCCTCTCTATAGCTGTAAACATCTCGCATGCTTTACAAAGCACTGAGCACACAGTAATTAACCCCATACTCACTGACCAACCTGTCGGGGCAAAGAGGGTCAGCCCAGGAATGGGGCACATTTCCACATATCACCCAAGAACCTCTCATGCTGGTTCACAGCCACAGACAAGACTGGGAAGATCCACCCACGGAATGCTCCTCCTTGCCCTCCATGACCAGATTCTCACTTTAAAAAGAGCCCCTAGTCTGGTGCATCCCGTGGAGAACAGACAAGAGGGGCCTAAGTCTCCAGGAACCAGCACCATCCATCCAGTGAGAATGCTGGCAGCTCAGCCCAGGGGTGATGGCTGCTAACGGGTCACTTAAAAAAATGACCAAGCATTAAAAACATTGTTAAATCATCACTCACAAGAGAACCAAGGAGGTGTCACAATCCCTTCAGAGGAGAAGTTAAAGAATCACAAAAAGACATGGAGTTGGCTGGGGGAATAGGGATGGATTGGGCCATGATAGATTGATAATTAGGGGGCTTCCTTTTGGGGTGCTGGAAATGTCTTGGAGCTAGAGATTGCACAACATTGCGAATGTACTGTCATGGAACTATTCACATTCACTTTAATATGATTAACTTTATGTTATGTGAATTTCACCTCAAGAAAAAAATAATACAGAGTAAAAGAATATTGACATGGATTTCCAATGGACATGATACCAGCTTTTTCCATGGGGAGTCAATTGTCTCTCTAGGAGGCTGAACCCATTTGCACATTTAGGGACAAGGATTATTTGCTTTGCCTTCAGATACCTATGACTTACAGAGCTGTACAAAGACAGGTGAGCCCTGGGCGGCCCCAGTGCTCCATTCAAAGGCTGCTTATGCCCAAGTCCAAGGTGGAATGAGGAAAAGATGGAATCCACAGGTTTAGGAGGAAACCGGCTTCAGCCGATGGCAAAGGTGATCCTGTGGAATGAGGCGAGTCTGGAGATGGTGTCAGGAGTGACTCCTGCATTTCTTGGAGGCAGCGGGGAAGGTGGGCTCACTGGAGCACTGGGGCTTGAGGAGATGGTCCACTATGTGACAGAGTGAGAATCTGAGGTGGCCAAGGCACCATGGAGGAGCAGGGCCACACAGCGTACACCCCGGGCAGTTTGCAGCCCTGGGCTGGCTAAGGGCTTCTGCAGCACAGTGCCGCAGCTGCTGGGACACACACCAAGGGACCAGGCACACGAAACACTCAGTGACACACACAAACATAATTTCCCCTGACTTGTACAAAAAATAGGGTGATCACTCCGCTCTGAGTTTCCATGCAGTGATATGGACTCCTTTTCAGAAACACCTTTTCTTTCTACCAATCTGGAATTCTTTCTCGGTTCCTCGAACACCTCTAAGAAACCACAACCTCAGAGAGGGGTCTGCCTGGGGACTTTCCCTTCCGGCTTGCCCCAGGCGTCCACACCTACAACACCTGGGACACGCTAACACTCACAGACCAGGTGAACACATGCTTGACTGCTCTCCACATGTACCGAGGGCTGCCCATGACCTCCGTGAGCGACCTTTCCGTCCGGACCATACGTGGTGCATCATCGAGGGAGCACGCGGCCCCTGTGTGCACCAGGTCATGCTCCAGAAGCATCACCCACCCACATGTGCACACTCTCAAGGCACAGCCAACTGCACTTTTCCACTGCAATGAGTACACAGTAATTATTACCCAAACCCAGCACGTGGGAACGTGGTCTGAAGCCTACATGCCCTGTGTTTTGGTGAGTTCTGTCCTTGTGTGCAGCTGGGAGGCAGCTACCAGGTCACAAACATTCACCTCGGAGTGCACAAGACTATGACCAATACGAGCTCGATGTCACTGTCAGAGCTTCCTTCGAGGATGCTGCTCCCTCCCCACAGCGGTCTTGTTACTCTATAACTAGAAGGTTCTGAGCCACCAGCTCCAGAAGGCAAGGCCCAAAAAGGGCCCTGTTACTCTTTTACAAGCAACCAGAGCAGAAACGAAAATGTCACCAACCTCCCCGAAAGAAACTGAATTATTCATCTGCAGCATTCACAGCCCCACGTGTGAAGAAACAACGAGGGTTGTCCCCCTGGTTGTTTAGGCTGAAAAGTTTCCATGACTAGATGTGGGCACTCCTGTCCCAGCTCGTGCGTCATGCCTGCCTCCTTCCTGGTGGCCACACAAGGACACGGGTACGTGGCCCTTGCCCTGGTATGACCACGTGCCCACCCTTCTCCTCATGTCCTCACGTCCCCAGCTTCCCGGTTCCTGACACCGCAGAACCTGGATGACCTTGTGAAAACACACACATCTAATGCTCCCCCCGAGGTCCCTATACCACAGCACCCTTAGAGCTCACAGCCATCCGGTTCCTACAGTTCAGCCCCAAAGGAGACTAGGGCCATCAGTTACATAAGAATATACATGGTGGAGGAGTTGATTTCATTCTCCTCCTTTGAGTTACCTGAACTTTTTACAGTAAATGTGTTACTTGTTTAATACAGGGGGGGAACCACACCTGGGAGTGCATGATTCTTTTCTTTTTTTTTTTTTTTGAGACAGAATCTCCCTCTGTTGCCCAGGCTGGAATGCCGTGGCACCATCTCAGCCCACTGCAACCTCTGCCTCCCAGGTTTAGCAATTCTCCTGCCTCAGCCTCCCGAGTAGCTGGGATTATAGGCGTGCACCACCACGCCCAGCTAAGTTTTGTATTTTTAGTAGAGACAGGATTTCACCATGTTGGTCAGGCTGGTCTCGAACACCTGACCTGTGATCCGCCTGCCTCAGCCTCCCAAATTGCTGGGATTCCAGGCGTGAGTTATTGTGCCCAGCCTCATGATTCTTATAAATTGCTGCAAGGATATGCCCACAGCAGAAGCAGGGAAAGCTGGCAGTAGCACATCCTACAGCCTGGGGCTTGGACAGCAGCCCTCCCAAAGGGCTCTCCCAGGGCTAGCCATTTATGCCTACGTTACACATCCCTGTAGCAGAAAGAGAGCCCTCTGCAGCAGAAAGAGAGCCCACCTGTCCAAAGAGAATCATTTGCAAGAAGACACCGAGAGACTAGGGTAGTCGTGGTGTCAGGCCTGCTCATCCAAACAACGTTGATCACTGAGAAAACTCAGCGCCGTAGGATGGCTCCAGGGGTTGCAGAGAACCCCACTCCACTCCACCTGCAACAGGTATTTCCAAACCCTCCACATTTGCAGAAACCTATTTTCTTTTTATTGCTCATAAATCACTCTCTGTTAAACCCCAGCATGACACAGATTTTTTAATTAAGTGAAGCAAAATTAATCTCACTTGAAGAATCACTACAAAACTGTGACTTTTTCCCTCACATAGGAAGATGCTACAATATCCGGGTCAGGAACCGAATTCCCCAAAGTCCATCAATGAAAAAACGTCTACTTTACGACCTAAGACGAAAGCTGACAACAGAGCATTCAGAAGGGCACGCCGTCAACTACCTTCAGTCCCTGACCCACCAAATGAAAAGTGACAGCAAAGCAATCTCTGCTTCAACATCACACTAAAACATACCACTCCATTTGGCCTTATTTTTCCTGGGTTTTTTCAAACAGGCTAATTTGTGGCCTTTATTGGAAATAAACAAAACATACATCAATTAGTACCTATTAACCTGCCACTCAGCATAATCACCTCAAACACCCTGGGAAAGTGGTGAAAATCTCATCCCCTCTAAGCAGTGACTGCGGGTTTCTTCTCGCTCTGGTATAAGGCTGCCCAGATTCTCCCGGGGTGTAACGCTTGTGGAATGCTGGGGGCAGCAAAGTGAAACTTCTAGAGACACTGAAGTCCCGCAGGTCACTGGGGTAACTCCTATTAACTTACCACTCAGGCACCAAAGGCTACCCCAGGGCTTAAAAGCCTTAATGTCCCTCCGAAGGCACCTCATTTGCTACTCCCCAAGGGGTACCATGTAACCCAAGGTAATCCAGCCCCATGAGAATTTGGTAATACCTAGGACTACAGATTACAGTCCTGATTAGACTGGTTCCACACAGAGGCTGTATTTAAAACACTAGCTCTGAAGTCCTCATATGTTAATACATTCCCAATTCCCAATATCAGGAAAGAAGGAAATGTTCTCACTGCATACCCCACAGACATTAAAAAGGAACACTGCAAACAACTCCGTGCACAAAGAGTCAACAGCTTAGAGGAAATGATCAAATTTCTCCACAACAACAAACCACCAAAATTCACACAAGATGAAATAGATACCTGAGCAAAACTATAAACAGGAAAGAAACAGAATATGTAGTTAAATACCATCTGAAAAAGACATCTGAAAAGGCCCAGATAGTTTTACTGGCAAATTCTACCAAACATGTAAGGAACCTAACAACAATTACATACACTCTCTTCCAGAAAATAGAGGAGGAAAAAAACATTTCCCAACCTAAATGAGGCCAGTACTACCCTGATAGCAAATCCAGAAAAAGACAGTACAAGAAGATTATAGGACAATACCCTTCATGAACACAGATGCAAAAATCTTCAACCAAATATTAGCAAACTGAATCCAGTAATATGTAAAAATAATGCACCACAGCCCAAGGGAGTTGATTCCAAAACACAAGATTGACTCAGTGTTCAAAAATCAATAAATGCAAGCCACCTATTCACAGAAGAAAAAGCACACAGGCATATCAATTTATATAGAAAACACATTTAAAAAATTCAACATCCATTCATGATAAAAAGCTCTCAGCAAACTAAACCTAGAAGGGAACTCTCTCAGCCCGACAAAGGGCATCTATGGAAAACTCACAGGTAACATCATACTCCCTGGTGACAGACAGATGCCTTCACCGAAAGTCGGAAGTAAGGCAAGGATGTGCTCTCACTACTTCTCAACACTGCACCAGAAGTCTTGGCTAAAGAAACGGGAAGAAAAAGAAAGGAAAGGCACACAAATTGAAAAGAATGAAATAAAATGGGCGATTCACAGACAGTATGATTGCCTATGTAGAAAATTCCAAGGATTTCTTTTTGTACAAAAAAGTTCTTAGAACTAATAAGTGAGGTTAAGCAAAGTCAGAGGGTCCAAGATCAACATAAAACTGGTCATATTTCTAAGGACTCTATCAATATTTGGGAAATTGACAAAGTGAACTGCATCAAAATTAAAATGTTTGGCTCTGTGAAAGATGCTGTTAAAAGAATTAAAAGACAAGCTAAAGATTGAGAGAAAATATTTGCAAATCACATATCTGACAAAGAACTTGTATTTAGAATACATAAAGAAGTCTCAAAACTCAATATCAAGAAAATAAACAACTCAATTAAAATATGAGCAAGACTTCAACAGATACTTCACCAAAGAGGATACACAGATGGCAAATTAGCACATGAAAAGATGTTTTACATCATTAGCCACTAGGAAATGCAATTAAAACCACAAAGAGCACATTAAATACACATTAGAATGGCTTAAGAAAAAAACTTAACAATACCAGGTGCTGGTAAGGATACAGAGTGACGTGGTTGGTGAGACTATAATACGGTACTGCCACACTAGAAAAGATTTGGGCAGTTTCTTATAAGGACAAACACACACGGACCATATGACCCAGCAATCCCACTTCTGGACATTTATCAAAAGGAAATGAAACCGTGTGTTCATAGAAAAGCTCATACACAAATGTTTGCAGCAGCTCTGTTCAAACAGACAATGGACTTACTGAGGGACAAAAAAAAAACTACTGATACCTGCATCAGCTTGAATGAGCCTCAAAGGCACTGTGGTGAGTGAAAGAAGCCAATCTCAAAAGGCTGTGTACTGCGTGGCTCCATTATATAACATTCTCGAAAAGGTAAACTATAGGAACAAAGAGTAGCTCAGCAGTTCTAAGTGATTGGGCAGGAGGGCGGGGTGGGGTGTGACTATACAGGGAAGGTACAGGGAGTTTTTTTGGAGGATAGAATTTCTCTGTATTCTAACTGTGGTGGTGGTTACACCATCTGCACATGTCTTAAAACTCACAGAAATGCATACTGAAATAATCATTCTTACCGTGTATTAATTTTAAGAGGCAAAGGAAAAACAAAATAAAATGACTGCACCACTTTGATTGAAATGTCTTTCAAAATACCTTTATTTTTAGCCAAACACAAAAGGACAAACACTGCATGATTCCACTTATAGGAGGTCCCTGGAGTAGTCAGTCACACAGACAGAAAGGGGAATCAGGGCTGGGGGGTTATTATCTAGTGGGTACAGAGTTTCCGTTTGGGATGATGAAAAACCTCAGGAGATGAAGGGTGGTGATGGCTGCCCAACAATACGGATGTCCTTAATGCCACTAAACTATACCCTTAAACATGCTTAAAATGATCAATTTTATGTTTATTTTACCACAATTTTAAAAATTCATGTTCTTCCACAAGAATAGATTTAGAAAATTGTATTTGTTTAAAAATAAAATAAAAGAAGTTCAAAAAGCAAAAAGCTAAAGTCGTTCCCCACCACACTCTCTAGATAACATCACTGTCAATAGCTTGCTGTGCTTCGTGTCAGATGTTCACAATCTTTATCATACACACCGGCTCAGGTGCACACCAGCTCAGGTGCATACAGGCTGAGGTGCACGGCAGCTCAGGTGCACGCCGACTCAGGTGCATGCCGGCTCAGCTACATACAGGCTCAGGTGCACGCCGGCTCAGGTGCACGGCAGCT
>NW_012101499.1:803417-809826 GCF_000951045.1 Mandrillus leucophaeus | reverse complement strand
ACCGGCTCAGGTGCACGCCGGCTCAGGTGCATACAGGCTGAGGTGCACACCGGCTCAGGTGCATACAGGCTGAGGTGCACACCGGCTCAGGTGCATACGGGCTCAGGTGCATGCCAGCTCAGCTGCATACAGGCTCAGGTGCACACTGGCTCAGCTGCATACAGGCTGAGGTGCACGCCAGCTCAGGTGCACGCTGGCTCAGGTGCATAAAGGAATAGGGGCTTCTAATTCTGTGATTAAATGTGGAACAGAGGTCCTGGGTCAATTTCTACAATCCTTTTGCCTTAATTTAAGAGAGTCATGCTCTTTGCTTCCCACAAGAGGCAACTGAAAAGTAAGTAAAACACATCCCAAGGGTGAGGGCACTGGTAGGGGGTAAAGAACACAAGATGGCAGCCACCAAGGGCTGGGGAGTAAAAGTCCTTCACAATTTCTGACTGTTGTAAGAACTCGATGAAGGAGGAGTTCTCCAGAAAGGAGGAGGAGACGGCAAAGTCAGCTGGGATTGAGAAGATGATGGAGACAAGACGCTCACAAGATGGACAGGGATGATCACTGGGCATTCAAGAACAATTTATGAAAGCCAAATATACAGCCTTAAAATAGAACGTGGACCTAAACACTGAGAAACACCCCCTTCTGTAAGATTTGTGACAAAAATTAATCTGAGTGGACTCAACGGTCCTAACGGCATGGTGGACCCAAGAGCCGAATCAGCGCTAGCAAAACGGCGAAATTCATATAGCAAAGTTGTCCTGTAAGAGCTTTGGGGCCTAATGATGTCGGTGCTTAATGACGTCTACAGAATATATAAAACTCCTCAGCTGCGTGAAGGACAAACCCCAGGCCCCTCCCCTTTCCCCCCATTCAACTGAAGTTGTCTTCACTTCCCACAGTAGTAAATTTTCTAGATACATCTTGTAGACCTCAAAGTACTGGAAAGGGCCGGGCATGGTGACTCACATCTGTAATCCCAGCATTTTGGGAGGCTGAGGTGAGAGGTTTGCTTGAGCCCAGGGGTTTGAGACCAGCCTGAGCAACATAGTGAGACCCCATCGCTATAAAAAATTTTAAAAAAATTAGCCAGGCGTGGTGGCACATGCCTGTGGTCCCAGCTACCCAGGAGGCTGAGGTGGGAGGATCACTTGAGCCCACAAGGTTGAAGCTGCAGTAAGCCGACACTGCACTCTGGCCTGAGCCACAGTGCAAGACCCTGTCTCAACAAATAAAGTATTGGAAAGGAAGCGCTCATTCAACTTATCTTAAGATACTGTAAGATATCTGCCACTTTTCCTAAGATATTGTAAATGATACTACATTTTGAAATATATAAGTTGTGCTATAACAACAACAACAACAAAACATCCTGGTCCTGAGCAAGCAGTGCTCCGTTCGGGGCTGACCCGAACATTAAAAAAAGTGAAGGCTGGGTGCGGTGGCTCATGCCTGTAATCCCAGCACTTTAGGAGGCCAAGGCAGGAGGACTGCTTGAGCCCCAGAGTTTGAGACCATCCTAGGCAACACAGCAAGTCCTCATCTAGAGGTCTAGATGAGGTTTTCATAGACTAAACATTTAAAAATTAGCCAGGCATGGTGGTGCACACCTGTGGTCCCAGCTACTCAGCAGGCTGACATGGGAGGACTGAAGTTCGAGGTTGCAGGGAGTCAGCCTGGGTGACAGAATGAGACCCTGTCTCAAAAACAAACAGCTGGGCACGGTGCCTTACTGTACTGTAATCCCAGTACTTTGGGAGGCCGAGGCAGGTGGATCACCTGAGGTCAGGAGTTCAAGACCAGCCTGCCCAACATGGTGAACCCCGTCTCTACCAAAAATACAAAAATTAGCCAGGCATGGTGGCACACGACTGTAATCCCAGCTATTGGGAGGCTGAGGCAGGAGAGTCACTTGAACCTCAGAAGCAGAGGTTGCAGTGAACCGAGATTGCACCACTGCACTCCAGCCTGGGCAATGCACTCCACCTCAAAAATAAAAAAAACAAAACAAAAAGAGGAAAGAAGTGAAGGCAGACAGTCAGAGGGCTACAGAGACTCCATGCTGATCAATCAGTGACAGAAATTTGAGTCCCCTTTCTCAGGTCCTCCCCAGGCATCCCCCAGAGAAGTGGGGCAGAGAGAAGGGGGTACCATGCCCACAGCAGCACTCTGGGTCCCCCGAGGGCTGCCTTCACAATCCCCATCCCAGCCCAAAGGAGTTCCAGCCACTCTGCTGATGTGTGGCACCAAGTTCTGGGCTCAAGTCCTCCCACCTCCCCCTTTCATTGCCAAGAAACCTCCCTCCAAAGATGTCCAAATCCAAACTGCCGCTTCTAGACACCTGGCACCAATAAACCCCGAAGATAAACACAGCCTGACTCATTTACCCAGCCCTGTGCATCGCAAACATCTTAGCCGTAATTAACCTTCGCTTAAACCCTGTGTTTGTGCTTGAGTTTAGAAATCACTAGCATTTGAATCCAAATAAGAACATCACAAAGATTACACTGGACAAATAAAACATAAACAGATCCAAATGCCTCCATGTTCTTAATTACTAGCTATGTTCCTTTGTATACACAGACGAAAGCAGCAACGAAATAGCCTGCGTAAACTGTGTTTACATGAGTTTCTCTCTCTATGACTAGAAGTACTAAAACTCACCTTCAGAATCTGACTGAGCTTCAGAACCCGCCGGTGATTTTTGTTTTTTCAGTGTGTACACTTCATTATCATTTTCAAGCCCACCCTGGAAGAGGACAACGGCTAAAACATGAAATATTAAGCCACCATCCCCCAAGCCTCTTCTGCCTGACAGACACATGTCCTCAAAGAAGAGAGAAAAGCCAGACGGATTCCTCCCACACCATCACGCTCCTCCTGGCCAAGCCTTTCTGTAGAGGAAGGCCAAGCTGGGGTCAAGACCGGAGACTCTGCCCTCCAGTCTGTGACTGTCGGCCCCTCCAATGGGGGTCCCTGCTGCGGAGGCCCCTGGTGTCCCACCCTGAAAAGTCCCAGAAAGCACTTCTGAGAGCAGCAGCCCTGGTTTTAGAACCTGAGGAGGGTGCCCGAGGCTACAGGCAGGGTTTCACAGCTGCCCTGCTGGCACCATGTGGTCACCAGACCCTTCTTTCTCCCCAGCTCCGGGCCCACCTCGGAGGCGGCTCTCCTGGGGGAAAGGGTCGCAGTGCAGGATGAGAAAACGTGCAGAACCTGCAGCTGCAGGACAGACTAGCACAACGTGGAGGCCATCCTGGGCTGCCAGGAAAGACCTGGCTCTGGGAGAACCAGTGTCTCAGAGGCTGGGCAGGAAGCCCCAAGGGCCTGAAAGTGGGCGGGACTGAGACTCATGTCCCCACCCACCTGGGAGCCAGAAGGGGCCTGCTGGGTCCCCAGATCCTGGTGGTGTCACCTCTCTGAGCCTCAGCCAGCGAGAAACAGGGAAGGGGACACACGCTGACCACCAGTCCCAGGAACAAACACCCACTCCTGCCAGCCCAACCACACTAGGACCGGTCCATGGGTCACAGCCTTGGCATGGGCTCAGCTCCCCACTCCCACAACATGGCCAGTGACCTGAGTCCTTCCTACCTCTGTGACCAGCTCCACTCTCTCACGTGTTCACCCATCAATCATTCATTCACTCCAACATTGCACCTGATGGAAAAGGAAGAGAAGAGCCACCTTTACCAGTCCTGGAGCTGGCGCTCCTCTGCATTCCCCTCCTGACCCATCAGGCAGCTCCCATCCAGTCCAGACCAAGCCTGCCCTGGACCACCAGGCTGTGTTTCTCCTGCCTCACTGTGACTGTTGACGGCAGAATTCACAGGATGGCACATAGGTCTGATAAGAGCACGCCAGGCACACAGGAGGCCAACGTGCAGGCTCACAGACAGCGGCAAACAATGATATGACCATGGCTTGCACAAACATTGTTTTTCCCAGAAAAAGAAAATATCAGGGAGGCAGAGCTCCCAGGCTTTCTGCTGATAAATGCCTCTAGCATGTCCAAGCCATGTCACATTTTGACAGGAAAATGAAGTCGTTTTTGGAAGGAAGACAACAGGAATGGTCCTCAGAGGCACCTAAGGTATTACTGATGCTTAAATAGGGGACCAGTGTGACCGGAATGAAGCAACCGTCCTAAGAAGCAGAAGCTTGGCTGAGGTGTGAGTGCAGCTTGCACAAGGCCATTAGAATGTGAGAAGTGCCAACCTTTGGCCACCTCATGCAGGCCTGGTGATCTCTGGGCAAGAATGACAAGCCCTGCCTGCTCTGGGGCAGGATTCCAGAAGCAGGGCAACACCTTCGTGCCATACACCTTGAGCAAGCTCACACACCTTACCTAGGGCCCGCACTGGTTTAGAAAACACAGCCCACCACAGGGCCCACGCACTGGGGACACTGACCAGTGTGATGGCTGACGTCACAGGTCAACTTGGCTGGGCCGCAGTACCCAGATATCTGGCCAATCATTATTCCTGATACTTCTGTGGACGTATTATTTTTTAATGAGATCAACATTTAAAGCAGAGGCTTTGAGTAAAGCAAATGACCCTCTGTAATGAGGGTGGGCCTTGTCCAGTCAGTTGAAGGCATGAATAGCACAAGCTTCTCACCCAAGGAGAAGAGCAGAAAGTTCTGCCTCCAGACAGCCTTCCAACAAGCTGCAACTCTTCTCTGGGTCTCCAGCCTGCTGTATATTGTAGACTTGTGGCATCTCCACAGCCGGGTGAGGTAATTCCTTGTAATGCCTACACATGCGCGCACACACACACACACACACACACGTGCGCATGCACATACCCATTAGTTTCATTTCTCTGGAGGACCCTGTCACAATCAATCAGGGACATGGCAAGGGTATCATGCCAGGCTCCAGAGATGCCCCCAACCCCCACTTCGGAGCAGAACCTAACTGTGGAAGGAAGCTCCCATGACCACATGGCACCAACAAAAAGTCATGCCTGTGAAGGGTCTGGGCACATACACAGTATCTAGCTGGGATACTGGGCTGACCTGTCCAGGGATAGGAAAGCCAACATATCTGACCCTAGAGAAACACAGCACACCACTGTACTACCATGTCGAATTCTCCCCAGGCCATTTCACTTTAGACAAGCTGGAGGCATGCAGGAGAGTGGGGTGAGTTTTATCTTTTGGCTAAAAATACAACTAAGACTTCCGTAAAATAAGTTCAGTAAGCCTCCTAATGACAAGACTCCTAAATCCAAGAAACTCTCCCAGAAGGCAGACCTCCAGCATGCTGTGCACTGCTATTCTGGAACCTATGGGCACACACGTGCAGGCAGGCACTCACACACACACGCATACATGCACAAGGTACATGCACGTACACACACACATGCACACAAATGCCCACACACATTCACACACATACATGCATACACCCCCCACACACACACATGGCCTACTACAAACACTGCCAATTTCTTTTTCTGGGCTCCACCATTCACAGGGGCCATCACATATCCTGCTAACCAATGCCTTGACAGGAGTAATGCACATCAAAGAAAACCGTCAAGGGTGTGACCAACGGGAGAGACTTCCACTGAAGGCCCCAGGGACACACGGCACACACAAGGGCACACATGGCTTCGCAGCACACTGCAGAACATACACATGTATGACACAGTGGTGAGCGAATAAAACAAGGTGCATACCTCTGCGTGGCATGACCGCGGCTTTGGGGAAACGCCCCCTGTATGGATGTGTGTGTGTACTTACGCATGAACGCACGCATGTGTATGCATCTGAGAATCGCGGAGAAAAAAACTCAGAAAGGCAGGTTGTTAATGGCGTTTACCCAGCACAATGAAAGCGTTCACTCTTTGCTTTCTCTCTTCGTTTTCTGAGCCATAAAAATGCCATTAAAATAATGGAAAAGTTAGTCAGCACATCTTACTTCCTGTTCACACTAAATATCCAACAAGTATTCTTGTAGAAACACTCCTTAAAAGCAAAGGTCCCACCGACAGAGAGAAAAACTTGCATAAAAAAGATAGAAGGCACCTTTCCTGTTTCCCCTCTGAGTCAACATGAAGTTATTTTACAAAGCAGAGAGTTTCCACTGTACTCTTATTTCTATAGCTTCCCACAAAGGCTAAAAGCAGCCGTGGTTTCCATTTTCCTGCTGATAAAGCCCTGCTGAAATATATCCTGGAGAAGGTGAAAGCCTGCCAGCCCCATCCCCGCCCACCAGGGCCACCAGCCCAGCCCGCACAGTATTTCAATTGCCTTCTTGTGTGCTGTAACAGGTTGAAGAGATGCGATCTTGTTTGCAAAAAGGGTCTTTCTAGATGTCAGTAAGAATCTCGGGATGAGATCTCCCTGGGTTATCTGAGTGGGCCCTAAATCCAGGGACAAGCGTCCTCATAGATACACTCAGAGGAAA
>NW_012101499.1:800921-803367 GCF_000951045.1 Mandrillus leucophaeus | reverse complement strand
ATATCTGACCCTAGAGAAACACAGCACACCACTGTACTACCATGTCGAATTCTCCCCAGGCCATTTCACTTTAGACAAGCTGGAGGCATGCAGGAGAGTGGGGTGAGTTTTATCTTTTGGCTAAAAATACAACTAAGACTTCCGTAAAATAAGTTCAGTAAGCCTCCTAATGACAAGACTCCTAAATCCAAGAAACTCTCCCAGAAGGCAGACCTCCAGCATGCTGTGCACTGCTATTCTGGAACCTATGGGCACACACGTGCAGGCAGGCACTCACACACACACGCATACATGCACAAGGTACATGCACGTACACACACACATGCACACAAATGCCCACACACATTCACACACATACATGCATACACCCCCCACACACACACATGGCCTACTACAAACACTGCCAATTTCTTTTTCTGGGCTCCACCATTCACAGGGGCCATCACATATCCTGCTAACCAATGCCTTGACAGGAGTAATGCACATCAAAGAAAACCGTCAAGGGTGTGACCAACGGGAGAGACTTCCACTGAAGGCCCCAGGGACACACGGCACACACAAGGGCACACATGGCTTCGCAGCACACTGCAGAACATACACATGTATGACACAGTGGTGAGCGAATAAAACAAGGTGCATACCTCTGCGTGGCATGACCGCGGCTTTGGGGAAACGCCCCCTGTATGGATGTGTGTGTGTACTTACGCATGAACGCACGCATGTGTATGCATCTGAGAATCGCGGAGAAAAAAACTCAGAAAGGCAGGTTGTTAATGGCGTTTACCCAGCACAATGAAAGCGTTCACTCTTTGCTTTCTCTCTTCGTTTTCTGAGCCATAAAAATGCCATTAAAATAATGGAAAAGTTAGTCAGCACATCTTACTTCCTGTTCACACTAAATATCCAACAAGTATTCTTGTAGAAACACTCCTTAAAAGCAAAGGTCCCACCGACAGAGAGAAAAACTTGCATAAAAAAGATAGAAGGCACCTTTCCTGTTTCCCCTCTGAGTCAACATGAAGTTATTTTACAAAGCAGAGAGTTTCCACTGTACTCTTATTTCTATAGCTTCCCACAAAGGCTAAAAGCAGCCGTGGTTTCCATTTTCCTGCTGATAAAGCCCTGCTGAAATATATCCTGGAGAAGGTGAAAGCCTGCCAGCCCCATCCCCGCCCACCAGGGCCACCAGCCCAGCCCGCACAGTATTTCAATTGCCTTCTTGTGTGCTGTAACAGGTTGAAGAGATGCGATCTTGTTTGCAAAAAGGGTCTTTCTAGATGTCAGTAAGAATCTCGGGATGAGATCTCCCTGGGTTATCTGAGTGGGCCCTAAATCCAGGGACAAGCGTCCTCATAGATACACTCAGAGGAAAAGACAGACGCAGACACCATGTGATGTTGGAGCAGAGACTGGAGCAATGTGTCACAAGCCAAGGGACACAGGGGCCACACAAGAGGGAAGAGGCAGGATGGAGGCCCCCCTAGCCCCTCAGAGGAGCGTGGCCCTGCTGAGACCTTGATTTTTACTTCTGACCTCCAGAACTGGGAGGATAAATTTCTGTTGCTGGAAACCACCCAGTGTGTGGTACTTCTTATGGCAGCTACAAGACATTCATCCCTGTGTCCCCTGTGCTCCTATGAAAAGGGATTGTTCCCTTCATGGTTCATTTACAGGGGAAGCAAGAAAGCCCCCAATAGACAGACTACGAAAATGTGTGGGATGAGATGAAATGAATCATCCTCACTGCACCCTTGTTAGGGGTCTTCCCCTTGTTCACACTCCACTCTCCCACCCAAAACCTGAGTCCTCAGCCCCCTCATCCCCCACCCCACCCCAAGGCCCTTCCTTCCCCCTCCTTGGGCAGCCACCGCTTTTGTTCCTGCCAAAGCTGCTGTGTTGCATGTTACCCTGAACTCAGCAGCCTGTAACATGTTACTATACTCTCAATTCTGTGGGTGAGGAGCCTCAGCGGGTCCCAGCCTCAGTCAGCTCATCTCTGCTCCAATGTCCAAGGACACTAAAGCTGACATACCTAATTACCAAGGGCTACAGTCCTTGGAAGGCCTGTCCCCTCACTTATCAGGGTCCTAAGTGGAGGGGACTGAATACCAGGGCTGCCCACTGGAGTTCCCATGGCTGCCCGTGGAGCTTGGGCTTCCTCACAGCATGGCTACCACAGGGCCAACTCCTTCCTTGGCATCACAGGGCTCCCAGAGCCAGCATCCTGGTGAACAACGGGGAAGCCACATTGGTGGTCACTCAGCCTCATACCCACCACATTCCACCAATCAAGGCAGTCAGGAGGTAACCCAGATCCACGGCAAGGGGACAGACACCCTGCATCTCAGTGACAGCAATGGCGAGATTTGCCACCATGTTTTAAAAACAACTACAGCTTTTTGCCCAGCTCAGCCACCAGCTGTTTCCAATTTGCTCTGAATTCTAA
>NW_012101499.1:796110-800871 GCF_000951045.1 Mandrillus leucophaeus | reverse complement strand
AGCGGGTCCCAGCCTCAGTCAGCTCATCTCTGCTCCAATGTCCAAGGACACTAAAGCTGACATACCTAATTACCAAGGGCTACAGTCCTTGGAAGGCCTGTCCCCTCACTTATCAGGGTCCTAAGTGGAGGGGACTGAATACCAGGGCTGCCCACTGGAGTTCCCATGGCTGCCCGTGGAGCTTGGGCTTCCTCACAGCATGGCTACCACAGGGCCAACTCCTTCCTTGGCATCACAGGGCTCCCAGAGCCAGCATCCTGGTGAACAACGGGGAAGCCACATTGGTGGTCACTCAGCCTCATACCCATCACATTCCACCAATCAAGGCAGTCAGGAGGTAACCCAGATCCACGGCAAGGGGACAGACACCCTGCATCTCAGTGACAGCAATGGCGAGATTTGCCACCATGTTTTAAAAACAACTACAGCTTTTTGCCCAGCTCAGCCACCAGCTGTTTCCAATTTGCTCTGAATTCTAACTCAGTGTTTGTGAAGTGACTTCAACACTTCAGCCCCATCCTCGTTGGACAGCCTCACCCTCAAGATCCCCTCAAGGCCCCTGTATCCCCTATTGGTACATCCACACACCCTTCTCCTGCTAAAAGTAACACATCCTGTCCATTCTCCTCCAACCCCCAACCTCTCACTGCCATCCCAGAACCTGGGACACACTAGGCAGGCACTGCACGCTCTCCGAGGGGTAGATGGCAGCAGATTAAGTGGACCGTGTGCAGCCAGAGACAGAAACCGTGAAGCTGAGAAACACCATGTTAGGAATGACAGGGACGTGCCCACCTGGCCTGGGTGAGCAGGTGGCGGTGGGGCGGGATGCACAGGGGGCACAGCTGGAGAGACCCCCAAGGGTCCAGTGAGGGAGGCAAGGCCTATCAGCAAGCAGCAGGAGATGATTCAGGGGCCCCTTCTCAGAGGAGAGGGTTCAGAGCAGGACTGGAAACAGGGTGCCATGTGGGAAGTCTGAAACAAAATTAAACCACAGGTGCCAGCACAGAGACAAGATCTGCCCCAGGAAGTGGAGCCATAAGAACTGGAGGGCCCCTGGTGTCCTGAAAGGAGAATAAAAAGCTAAAACACAGCCTGTGCACAAGGACATTCAAAGTTTCATTCCTAACAGCCTCAAACTGGAAGCCGAGCGGGCAGCACAGACACCTGTGGCAGATATAAATGTGCCTAAATTGTGGCAGACACACACAGGAATATGAGGTGGCAAGGCAAGAGAAGAAGACCCTGGGTGAGCTCAAGCCAAATGTCACAGACAGATGCTAAGTGACACACACAAGGATGTGCTGCAGAATCCAAGGCACACAAGAGTTAAGCCAGCCAAGATTAACCTGTGCTGTGATCAGCTGGGGAGTGGTGAGCAGGAGGGCCCAGGGCCCCTGTGCTCTGCTCCTCTTCCCGGGCATCGCACGGCTGGCTCCATTTGTGAAGATTCAGGGGCTGCACACTGAAGCTAGGTGTGCTTCACAGTAAATTCTGCAAATATCTCACTGCAGAAGGAAGGAGGAGATGGAAAGATGAAAACAGCAAACCGGGCAAGAAGGTTTCGCCGCTGCTGCTTCCTGTCGATGACCTTCCCTTGACTCCAAGAGGGGAAAGGAGGCAGGGAGAGGGGTCACCGCCCAGACGGGTGAGGGGATCCACTGCAAAGCAGTGGGCCATGGGGCCGACCCAGCTGCTCCAAGAAGGCAGCGAAGCCAGTGGAGGACCAACCAGCTCACAGCGGTCACAGCACTTGCAACGTCCACCATCCACTGGCTGGCTGTGTCCTGCTGTCCTCCTGGGACACATCCTCAGAGAAGGTGCACCAGCAAGGCCAGCAAGCACGCCACACCTGGGTCACTCTGATGACCACGAGGCCACAGTCTCAGACCATGCAATCTGCTCTTCCTTATCAGCTCTGATTAGACAAGCACTTGGAAGGGTCACAACGCAAAGAACAGTGTGGGCCACACTTGTTAGATTTACACAGGCATCAGCAACAGCTCTGATCCTCAGGGAAGCCTCGCAGACCCAGCAGCGGAAGCCCCGCAAAGCTCAGGATACCTGCACTGTGGCAAACATCTCCTGTGCAGCAGAAGCCGTGCTCTGCCTCCTCCAGCAGCGAGGAGAGGGCCCCCAGCCCAGCAGTTTGGGGAGGGTGACACCAGCAGCAACGGACTCCCGGCCTGACACAATTCATGAATAAGGCTGTGCTTGGCAAAGTGTTTTTCCGTCTTTACTAACTACAACACAAGTGCTGGAAAAGGCTTCAGAGTAGTCCTGACACAAAACGTCTCAGTGGAAGTCTCCGGATGACACCACCACTTACTTAGAGAATGCCACTGTGGCCTGAGCATGGTCTCCTCACTGAGAAAAGAGAAAGGGGAGAGAGCGTGTCTGTGTTCTCAGGGCTCCTTCATTTCCACCGCGAGACGTCTGTGCTAAGCCATCTACCCCTTCTGCAGCCCTAAATGTGCTCATTATTAAATGACACTCTCCTCCAGTTGAAATAAAACCTGTGCCCGCTGGCTGGAGTCACAGAGCGGTTACCTGTAAATAAATGGAGTCTGTATCTCCCCAAAGGCTCGTTTCCAGGTCCCGCAGCGACTAGTGTCTATTTTAAAAATCGCCTTCTCACCACCTCTCTGGTCTTGCCAAGCTGGCAGAAGCCAAGCCCTGCTCCAACTGTGCTCTTGTGGAAGGAACTGGAACATGAGGATGGCAGGTCCCTGCACGGAGAGACCTCAGCCCCACAGAACATCCAGGACGTAGCCGCTGCTTACAGGCGAGACCAAGGGAGCTGGGCAGCTTCACAGGATTCCACATTTGAAACCCAAGCCACTGCCCTCAGCATTCAAAGACAAGCCAGATATCCAATTCTGCCTGCTCAAGAGCTTTGCTTTGACCCAGTTTTCCTGCGCTGTTGTTCTCGGGCTAGCGGTCCAACACCAGCCCTAAGGCTGTAAGGCATGCCCAGCCCCAGAAATGCGGGGATTAGCCTCGCTGAGAGGAAAATCAAGCGGTACAGGAGTACACGGTCAAAGTCAGCCAACGTGAGAAATAAGATAATAATACATAGTGTACACATATTGACTTCATGCTAAAATTTTCACATTTCCATGTAGTCACACATAGGGCCAGATGTCACATGGGGGTCAGTATTTCTCAATCTGGGGGTTGCAAACACATTTTTTCAACAAATACAATCAAATAAAAATAGCAGGGGGTGTCATAGATAGTTAAGGGTGGCTGTTGTGAGCAAAACTTTTAGTGGTATGTGTGTATCTGTGTGCTCTGTGTATGTGTGTGCGTGTGTGTGCGTGTGTTTGTGTGTGTGCTGCCTCACAATATAAAACGCATGTGGGTCACTGTCAGTGTCTGAAGCCAGCCAGGCATGAGACACCCACACAGCCAGGCTTCCTGACAGTCAGGAAGCTTTTGTATTGTAATAAAAAATGTTTTAGCAATATGGTCCATGCACTGAAACCTCTCTGAGGCTTGGTTTCAAACATGACACTGAATTCCACGTGCATCTCCATTCAAACAGGGGCAAGGAGGGCTATTACAGGAGTCATCTCATTTAATAGTCCTACAGTCCCCCAACAACCATTGAGGGACAACCCCAGTAAGGAAGGGGGTAGGTCCCACTGAGGCCACGCACAAGGTAGCAGGCACAGAAGGACTTCCAGGCTCCCCCAGGAACTGGAGCCTTGAAGAGGATGCTGCGGTCACCCCGCCCTGCACGCCCACCCACAGCTGCGCTGTGTCTGGGAGAGGCAAGCAAGGGGCCGGCTGGCTTCACTGCCTGTGTGCCCTCTAGGAGCGGAGCAAGCTGCAAAACACCCACCTGTTCTGGGAACAAAGCACACATGACCAGTCAAGGAAAAGTGTGCAAGGCTCTCAAGACTCCGATGCATATGGGGTGCGTGTGTGCTGTATGTGCTGTGGCACGTGCAGCATATGACTGTGTGGTGTTACGTGTGGGGTTTGATGTGTGGTGTGTGTGGTATGCATGCGTACAGTGTGTGTTGTGTATGTTTTTTGTGTGTGTGTGTGGCATGGTATGTGTACGTACCACGTGGTGGGTGTATGTAGTGAGTGTGGTGTGTATGGACTGGGTGTGTGGGGTGGGGAGGTACGTGTATGGTGTGTGTATACATGGGGGGTATGTGTGTAATATTTGGTATGGGGTGCTCATGGTGTGATGTGTGGTGTATGTATGCAGTGTATATGTAGTGTGTGTGTGGTGTGGTGTGTGTAGGTAGTGTGGTGTGTGTGTGTGGTATGTGATGTGGTGTATGGATGGATGTGTTGTATGTTTTGTGTGTGTGGTGTGGCAGGCATGTGTGAAGTGTGTGGTATGGGGGGTATGTGGTATGGTGTGTGGATGTATTGTGTGGTGGGTGTGTGTGTAATGTGTGTATACTGGGTATGTGTGGTGTGGGGGGTATGTGTGTAGTGTGTGGAATGGGGTGTGTGGTGTGATATGTATGTGTGTGTTGTTTGGTGTGTGTGTACTGGGTGTGTGGTGGGGGGATATGTGTGTAGTATGTTGTGTATGTATGTGTGTGTGTTCTAGAGCTACATTTTTCAACCTTTTCCTTTGTATTTCTCTTTGTGATTTCCATAACAAGTATTGTTGCAGAAAATCAGAAAAATGCAGACAAGCACCAAGGAGAAAACAGAAGGCACATCATCAACTAAACATCTAAGTCGCATTTTGGACAGTCTAGTGTTTTCTAGGCAGTTACAAGTCCTTGC
>NW_012101499.1:791529-796060 GCF_000951045.1 Mandrillus leucophaeus | reverse complement strand
CTGCCTCACAATATAAAACGCATGTGGGTCACTGTCAGTGTCTGAAGCCAGCCAGGCATGAGACACCCACACAGCCAGGCTTCCTGACAGTCAGGAAGCTTTTGTATTGTAATAAAAAATGTTTTAGCAATATGGTCCATGCACTGAAACCTCTCTGAGGCTTGGTTTCAAACATGACACTGAATTCCACGTGCATCTCCATTCAAACAGGGGCAAGGAGGGCTATTACAGGAGTCATCTCATTTAATAGTCCTACAGTCCCCCAACAACCATTGAGGGACAACCCCAGTAAGGAAGGGGGTAGGTCCCACTGAGGCCACGCACAAGGTAGCAGGCACAGAAGGACTTCCAGGCTCCCCCAGGAACTGGAGCCTTGAAGAGGATGCTGCGGTCACCCCGCCCTGCACGCCCACCCACAGCTGCGCTGTGTCTGGGAGAGGCAAGCAAGGGGCCGGCTGGCTTCACTGCCTGTGTGCCCTCTAGGAGCGGAGCAAGCTGCAAAACACCCACCTGTTCTGGGAACAAAGCACACATGACCAGTCAAGGAAAAGTGTGCAAGGCTCTCAAGACTCCGATGCATATGGGGTGCGTGTGTGCTGTATGTGCTGTGGCACGTGCAGCATATGACTGTGTGGTGTTACGTGTGGGGTTTGATGTGTGGTGTGTGTGGTATGCATGCGTACAGTGTGTGTTGTGTATGTTTTTTGTGTGTGTGTGTGGCATGGTATGTGTACGTACCACGTGGTGGGTGTATGTAGTGAGTGTGGTGTGTATGGACTGGGTGTGTGGGGTGGGGAGGTACGTGTATGGTGTGTGTATACATGGGGGGTATGTGTGTAATATTTGGTATGGGGTGCTCATGGTGTGATGTGTGGTGTATGTATGCAGTGTATATGTAGTGTGTGTGTGGTGTGGTGTGTGTAGGTAGTGTGGTGTGTGTGTGTGGTATGTGATGTGGTGTATGGATGGATGTGTTGTATGTTTTGTGTGTGTGGTGTGGCAGGCATGTGTGAAGTGTGTGGTATGGGGGGTATGTGGTATGGTGTGTGGATGTATTGTGTGGTGGGTGTGTGTGTAATGTGTGTATACTGGGTATGTGTGGTGTGGGGGGTATGTGTGTAGTGTGTGGAATGGGGTGTGTGGTGTGATATGTATGTGTGTGTTGTTTGGTGTGTGTGTACTGGGTGTGTGGTGGGGGGATATGTGTGTAGTATGTTGTGTATGTGTGTGTGTGTGTTCTAGAGCTACATTTTTCAACCTTTTCCTTTGTATTTCTCTTTGTGATTTCCATAACAAGTATTGTTGCAGAAAATCAGAAAAATGCAGACAAGCACCAAGGAGAAAACAGAAGGCACATCATCAACTAAACATCTAAGTCGCATTTTGGACAGTCTAGTGTTTTCTAGGCAGTTACAAGTCCTTGCCGTGCATGTTGGTTCACGAACTGTTCTTAGTACATGATGTATTATGCTGACTTTTCATCCCATTAGGCATATTTTACACTAGATTTTTAAAGAGTGACCAATGTGACTATGGCACCTCCTGCTTATTTCACTGTCAGTAGCTGCCCAGGTTATATCTGGATTTTCTATTTATAAACACTGAGAAATACCCTTTTCAATAAATGCTTCTCAACATTCATGATTCTTTAAATAAACTAAATGTCTAGTTCATTCAGACTCCAATGGCCAAAGGGTACACGTGCCTTTAAAGTCTTTAAAACACTAACCAGGCCGGGCGCAGTGGCTCACGTCTGTAATCCTAGCACTTTGGGAGGCCAAGACGGGTGGATCACCTGAGGTCGGGAGTTCGAGACCAGCCTGACCAACATGGAGAAACCCCATCTGTACTAAAAATACAAAATTAGCCAGGCATGGCGGCGCATGCCTGTAGTCCCAGCTACTCGGGAGGCTGAGGCAGGAGAATCACTTGAACCTGGGAGGGAGAGGTTGCAGTGAGCTGAGATCACGCCATTGCACTCCAGCCTGGGCAACAACAGTGAAACTCCATCTCCAAACAAAAAAAAAAACCACTAACCAACTGCCACCTCCTGGTGCTTGCATTCGATGCTGGACCTCAGTACAGAGCACTGAATCACAACTCCTGGCTTCACCACTTCTTGGCTGAGCAGCTTCAAGAATAACATTCTTATTCTCTCTGTTCTCAACTATAAACGAGAGGGAAGAACTGACCCAGTCTTACAGGACTGTGGTCAGAATTCCATGAGACGGACAGAAAGCGTTTGGCATATCATTTATAACAAGGTCACCATGAACATCATCTAGCATTCTTGTCCCATAACTTCTTCCCCTTGTCTCCAATCTTTGTCTTTCCAATTCATCACTCTGAAATGCCAGAGTTACTCCTGAGACACAGATCTGATCGCTTTATTTACTGCTCAAATACCTGCACAATTATGCTGAGTGAAAGAAGCCAGACTCAAAGGCTACAAACTGTATAATTCCTTCTATATGAAATTCTGGAAAAGCCTAGAGGGATGGAAAACAGGTCAGTGGTTGCTAGGTCTGGGGAAAGGAAACTGACTACAAAGGGGCACAAGAGAGAATTTTTGGAGTTATGAAAATTTTCCATACCTTGATTTGGTGATGGTTATATTTACCGAAACCACATGCATTAACCAAAACTCACAGAATGGTACATTTAACAGGAAAGATTTCACTGTATATAAAATTATAGCTCAATAAATCACACAAATAACCAGAACTGACTCAAACAGAAACAGAAAATCTTCATAGTCCTATGTTAAGGAATTGAACTCATAATTAAAAGCTTCTCCATGAAGAAAACCCCAGACAGGCTGGGCACAGTAGCTCACACCTGCAAGCTCAGCACTTTGGAAGGCCAAAGCAGGAAGATGGCTTGAGGCCAGGAGTTCGAGGCCAGCCTGGGAATCATAGTGAGACCCTGTCTCTGCCGAAATTCAGAAAAATTAGCCAGGCATAGTGGTGCATGCTTGTAGTCCCAGCTAATCTGGAGGTTGAGGCAGGAGGATTGTTTGAGCCCAGGAAGTCCAGGCTGCAGTGAGCTATGATTGAGCTATGATTGTACCACTGCACTCCAGCCTGGACAACATAGTAAGACTTGTCTCCAGAAAGAGAAGGGGAGGGGAGGGGAGGGGACAGGCCAAGCCCAATCTTACAAAGACTATTCAAAAATAGTAAGAAGAACCACTTCCCAAATCACTGTGTGGGGCAAACTTTACTTTGATACCAAAACCAAAGATAGTACCAGAAAAGAAAATGATATCCCTCGTGATATAGCCGCAAATATCCTTAATAAAATTGCGCAAATCAAATCCAGCAATATATAAAAAGGATACATCATGACCAAGTGGGATTTGTGCCACAAATGCAGGAATAATTTAACATTCAAAAGTTAACCACTGTAATTCACCATATTTACAAACAACAAATGAAAAACCACATGATCATCTCAACAGATACAGAAAAAGTATATGTGGAAATTCAACACCTACTCATGATAAAAGCTCTCAACAAATTAAAAAACTTCCACCGCCTGGTAAAAGGCACTTCATATCTTTACCTAACATCATACTTAACAACAACAACAAAAAAAAAAAACTTGAAATTCTCCCTTCCTAAGATTGGGAACAGGCAAGAATGTCCACTTTTACCACTTATATTAATCATTGTGCTGAAGGTCCCAGAAGTGAAAGAAAAGAAGAAAAAGAAGTAAAAGGCATTCTAACTGGAAAGAAAGAAACTTGTCTTTATTCATAATCATCAGAATTATCTATATGAAAGATCTTGAGGGACTACGAAAAACGCTACTTAAACAGCTACTTAGCAAAGTTCACAGGATAAACAAAAAATATTTAAAAATCAATTGTATTTCTATATATCGCAATTAACAACTGGAAAATAAAATTTTTAAAATCCACGTATAATAATACGAAATACCTATGAGTAAATCTGATAAAACATGTGCAAGACCTGTACACTCAAAACTATAAAACACAGCTAAAAGAAATTAAGGAAGATGAAAATAGAGGGAGATTCCATGCTCACTGGTCAAGAGACCAAATACTGTTAGAATGTTTTTTCCCTAATTGATCTAAGGAGTTAATAAAATTCTAGCCAAAATCCAAGCAGGTTTGCTGTAGAAACTGACAAACTGATCTTAAGTATATAAGAAAATGCAAGGAATCTAGAATCGACACTACAATTCTGAAAATGAAGTAAAATTGTCACACTACCTGACTTCAGGAGTTACTACAGAGACAGTGTGGTGCTGGGACCGATGAGGAACAAGCATAATGGAACAGAACAGAATCCAGAAACAAAGGCACACAGATATGGTCAATTACTTTACAAACATGGTACCAACATAATTCACTGGAGAAAGAATAGGCTTCTTGTTGTTTTTTATTTTAAAACAAATAGTGTGAGAACAATTGGATGTCCACATGTAAAACAAGGAACCTCACTCCTTAGCTCTTTCCATTAAAAATTAACCCTAAATGAATCATAGATCTTTGGTGTTTTTTTTT
>NW_012101499.1:782135-790969 GCF_000951045.1 Mandrillus leucophaeus | reverse complement strand
GTGAGCCACCACACCCAACAGAAATGGATCTCAGATCTAAACATAAAAGTTACAATTACCATATTTTTGGAAGAGAACATAGAAAATCTTTATCACTATGGGTTAGACAAAGATTTCTTAAATAGGGCACAAAAAGCACAAACCATTAAAACAACTTAAAACCAAAAAGTCTGCCCACTGAAAGATATAACTAATAAAAAGGCAAACCACAGATTGAGAGAAAATATTTGCAATACAAGTATCTGACAAAGGCTTTGAGTCGAGAATATGTAAAGAACACTTACAACTCACATACAAGAAGACAACCAATTAAAAAGTGATCACAGGATCTGAAGAGACACTTCACAAAAGAATATACACAAATAGCTAATAAGCACATGAAAAGATGCTCAACTAAAACTGCACGGATACAGCACCACCACATTTCCACTAGAATAGCTACAATTAAAAAGACTGACAACAGCAAGTGTTGGCACGGATATAAACCAACTGCAACCCTCATACGTTAGCAGTGGGAACGTAAAATGATACAACCACTTTGGAAAGCAGTTTGCCAGATTTTCAATCAAGTTAAACATCTACTTACCATGAAACCCTGTAATTCCACCTATGGGTAATTACACAGGAGAAATAAAAACATATGTCCACGCTAAGATTTGCCCACGAATGCCCACAGCATTTCTCATATCATTTTTTATTGTGGTAAAATACTCGTAAGATAAAATTTACCATTGTAAAGCGTATAATCCAGTGGCATTTAGTACATTCGCAATGTTATGTAACCATCACCACTATCTAGTTCCAGGACCTCAAAAGGAACCCCAATGCATATTAAGTGTCCACTTCCTATTTCCCCACCTCCCAGCCCCTGGCAATCGCTAATGTGTTTTCCGTCTGGAAAGATCTGCCCATTCTGAACATTTCATATCAATGGAATAATACAATATGCAGCTATTGATCTGTGCCTGGCTACCTTCAATTAGAATAATGTTTTTGAGGTTAATTCACATTGTAGCAGTACCAGCGCTTCATTCCTTTTTATGGCTGAATCACGGGCCATGTATGAATATACCACATTTAGCTTACCCATTCATCCACTGCTGGACATTCGGGTTTCCGTTCTTTGGCTACTGGATTAGTGCCACTATGAACAGCCACATATAAGCTTCTGTGTGAGTCCCTGCTTTTAGTTCCTTTAGGTACACACCTAGGAGCAGGAGTGCTAGGTCATATGGTAATTCTGCATTTAACTTTTTGAGGAATCTCCAAACTTTTTTCCAAAACAGCTACGCCATTTTACATTTTTATCCGGAGTGTATGAGGGTTGTAATTTCTCCATAACTTCACCTACGCTTGTTATTTCCCTCCCTACTTTTTTTTTTTTTTAAATTAAATCTAGTAGGGTGCGAGGTGGTATCTCACTGTGGCTTTGATTCACATTTCCCTAACAACTAATGATGTTAAGCACCTTCTCACATGTTTATTGGCCGTTTGTATATATCACCTGTGCTGACACATTTACCCATGTTTTAACTGGCTGTCTTTGTTGTTGAGCTGTAGCTCGCAGCACTTTGATTCACAATAACCCAGAAGAGGAAACAATTCAAATGTCCACCAACTATTCAGCAATAAAAAGATATGAAGTGCTGGTATGCACAGCAACATGTAAGAATCTCAAAAACATTATGCAGAGTGAAAGGAGCTAGACACAAAGAGTATGCAGATGGTCCCCCGTTTACAATGGTTTCATTTATGATTTTTCGACTTTACAATGGTGTGAAAGACATTCGAATCCAGTAGAAATGGTACTGCGAGTATCCACACAACCACTCCGCTTTTCACTATCAGTGCAGCATTCAATAGATTATATTCAACACTTTATTATAAAAAAGGCTTTGTGTTAGATGACTCTACCCAACCGTAGGCTAATAGAAGTGCTCTGTGCACACTGAAGGTGGGCTAGCCTAAGGTACGCTGTTGGGTGGGTCAGGTGTATCAAACACATTTTTGACTTAGGATATCTTCAACTTAATGATGGGTTTATGATGAGGATGTAATCCCATCACAAGTCTAGGAACAACTGTCAAATATATGCTCCCACTTTGAAAGTACTGAAGAAATAAATCCAATCTATAATAATCTAATCTATGCAGATCTGTAATTGCTGGGAAGAGGGGGCTGAGTGAAAAGAGGCAACAGGGGAATTTAGGGGGATTCTTAGGGCCATATAGTCTCTGTGGCAACTGCTCACCTCTGCTGCAATAGCAAAAAAGCAGCCATAGACGATTCTGAAATAAATTGGCTCAGCGCCCTTGACCTGCAGGCCTAAGCTTACCAAATCCTGGTCTATATCCTGATTACGGTGTCAGTCACATTGCCAAATACATGTGTCAAAACTCAGTTAACTGTGCATTTGAAGTGAATATGTTTTGTCATAATTCATGTTAATAAAACTGAGTAAGACAACATTGCCTCTAGTGGGACTCCATGTGGAAAGCACCCCGAGTCTAAGGTGCATCCAACCTGGGGACCACTACTTTCTCCCCACAGGCCTGTCCCACCCACTCCCAAGTGCAGGCCTTCGTCTTAGGGCAGCAGTTCAAAAGCCTCTGGGGAGCCTGTTAAAACAGACGGCTGAGGCTGGCCACTGTGGCTCACGCCTGTAATCCCAGCACTTTGGGAGGCCGAGGAGGGTGGATCACCTGAGCTCAGGAGATCGAGCCATCCTGGCCAACATGGTGAAACGCCGTCTCTACTAAAATACAAAAAATTAGCCGGGGGTGGTCGTGTGCGCCTGTAGTCCCAGCTACTCAGTAGGCTGAGGCAGGGGAATGGCTTGAACCCAGGAGGCAGAGGTTGCAGTGAGCCGAGACCACACCACTGCACTCTAGCCTGGCGACAGAGCAAGACTCTGTCTCAAAAACCAAAAACAAAAAAAAAACAGATGGCCGGTCCCACCCCACAGTTCCAGATGCAAGGGAGACTCTGCACTTCCCAGGGGTGCAGTGCTGCTGGTGCAGGGACCACTCTCAGAGAAGCACTCTCCCATTCCTCCAGCGCTCAGTCCACGTGGAACTGAGAGTCTGTGTTGCGGGCAAAATGCAGGCCATCCCTGCCGGGCCTGGAGACAATGCCAGCACTCACTAAGGTGATGAGGAAAATGCTCACAGTCCACCAGTGACAGGACAGCCCCATGCATCTGTGGGCCCCGGGCCAAGAGGAGGCACGACACACACCAAGAGTCAACAGCAGCGCGTGGAGACCCTCCACCGACGGGGCAGCCCCAGACAGCCTCTGTCCCTCCTGCCCACCTCACAGCTTCCTCCTGCTCTGCTCCATCCTTCCCTTCAGGATGCAAACCTTCCAAGCGGGCCTCCCTCAGCCCTATCTGCCCATGATCCCTCTCTACTTCCCCACTCCCCTTCACGGCAGCAAAATTCTTGAAAAAGCTAAGGGCCCTGCTGTCCCAAATTCCCCTCCTTCCTTCTCTCAAGAAACTCACCCCATACTTCAGCCCATCATCCCAGACCATGTGGATAAACCCCAGGTTGTCCTTGGTTCTCACCTTCATGGCCTCCACTGTCACCCTCCCTCTCTCGCAAGCTGCATGTGGCCTCCAGGACGCCCTCGGACCCCTCTGGTTTTCCCCTACCTTGCTGGCCACACCTTCTTGGTTTCTTGTCCCAGGCTCAGTCCTTGGACCTCTTCTCCACCTACCTTGACTCCCTAGTGGTCTCATCCAAACTCCCTTTCAAAATGTCATCTCTATAGCTATAATATATTGCCAAGATTAGGGTCCCGCTTCAGAGCACTCCCCCAAACTCCAGACCCCTTCCTCCACCTTCCTCCTCCCCACCTCCACTGGGACACTTCAGTAGGGCTCCCACCTGTACTTTCTTGAGAGCCACATCATCCCTCTGAATCCTCACAACTGCTCCCCTACAGACCCGAGCCTCAGAGCGATGGCAACTCTACCCTTCCAACACCCCATCCAAGACTCTTGGGCCATCCTGGACCCCTCTCTTGCTGCAACAGCCCTCATGGGATCCATCACAGTCCTATTGGCTCCGTCTTCGCAGACACCTGGAATCAGCCTGCCTCCCACCTGAGGAGGCCGCCCAAGCTCCTGCAAGGCCTGGCCCGCACTGCCCTCCTGCCATTGCTCATGTGTGCCTAAGTGTCCCCTCACCACTTCTCACCTCCCCTACATCTAGGGCTCAGCAGGGCACAGGGCCACCTGATTTTAAATCACAACCACCCTCTCAACAAACCACTGGCCCCTCAAGCGGCTGGACCTGGAACTATCTATCTCCCCTCTCGTTAGCCTCCCATCTTCCTCCACTTGACCATATCCCCCGGCACCCCCAGCCATCACTGACATTCAATACATGTTTTCTGGGGAAGCAGTGAAACTTCATCACATGGACAAGTGCAAGAGTTGGGAGGGCCCTGAAAGGTAAGCAGTTTCTTCACGTCGAGAACCCAAGACACAGGAGCGTCACCCACCAGGGCCCAAAGGTGCCAGCACTGTGACCCACCCAGATGGCTCAGCTCCTTGTGGGCCCTCAGAAGGAGGGGGCTATACAGGATAAGAGTGATCCAGATGGGGGAAAAGAATGTACATCCACCCACTGGGTGGTTCTGTGCAGGCGTGAAGGCAGGCGGCTCCTGGCAGCACAACAATGAATGTGTGCCAAGACCCTCAGCCCTCAAAGATGGCCCAGGGCTCAGAGCCCCGCCACAGCTCTGCTGCAGCACCCGGCTGTGCCCTCACAGCACATGGGACACACCAGTCAGGAGCAACAACAAACAAAAGCTCCCAAACTCACAGTGAGAACCAAGTGGGCCAACTGCAGGCCTAACGGTAAATTTTCTGTCCTTCCAAACAAAATCAAAACACACATACAAATCAGAGGGCCCAGCAAACACCCAAATTCTACATCAAGGCAAATTAGGTTCTGGCTGCTCAAGCAACTCTAATTTCTTGCAACAGATTAGGAAAACACAAAAACTGTTACAATTCTAAGCAATTTCTACTTTTTACTTTGTAGACTTCCATGCAGCATCACCACTTACATTTCTGCTATAGCTTTAGGTTACTTAACATATTCTCTACTAAATGGAAAGAGAAAACAAAGGCATCATGGAAAATGCTGGAACAAGCCCCAGGTCCAGGTTAGCCAGCTGGCAATGGGGACCCCCCTGGCACAGGCTCCAGACCAGACTCGGCCTTCATTTCTGTACCGAGTGTAAGGATGACCCTTCTGTGGCTGGACTGTACTATGATTTAATTGTCAGGATCTTCATCTTGTCTCCCCTAATGCTGATAGTAGCGTATTGATTTCTATCTTTCATAGCCCACAAAGCACATATTCAGAGGGTCAATAACTATTGATTCATTGATTGCCTCATGGAAGCCAATGTATCTGTTATTAAGATGTGTAGAAACATGAACTTCCACAAATTAACTTCTATTTAAAATGCCAGAGGAAAGTATATGACCTAATGAAGACCACTTTTTAAAAATTCATTTTGTAATTATAAAAATAATTCTTTGTAACAGAAACAAACCACACATAAGTACAAAAAGAAGACAAAGTACAGGTTCCCTCTTCCTCTTCCCTCTCCTCCCCCAACACACACTCACTCACATTCACACACGCTCCACCCTTTGCTAACTGTGAAGTGCTGCTTCCACTCGGGGCTGTGTCCCTAGAGCCTGGGGCAGTGCCTGGCACCAGGCCACACACGCCCCATAATGATCTGCTGAATGCCAGGTGTGTGTCCTTCCAGATGGGCTTCTGTGCTGAGTGCCTGCACTTGTGCATGGAGAGGGTACATTCTCTATACTCTACACTAAGGAGTGATGTTTCTACTTAATATATTGGCACATCTTTTAAAGTAAACCTTTGAATGATGCCATCATGAAGTAAAGAATCCAATGGCATGTTTTACAGGGAGGAATTGGAGATCTCCGATTATTATTAATTTTTTATGATGGAGAAATTTCAAAGTGCACGGAAGTAGCCAGAACAGAACCAAGAACCCAGGCACTCTCATCCAGACCCCAAACTGTCCACTCAGACCATCTCGCCCCTCCTCATCCCCTCTGCTTCCCCACCTCACACTAATCTGAGGCAGATCCCAAACACCATTTCATCTATGAACGCCCAGTATCTATCGCTAAAGGATGAAGATTATTCTAACACAACCACAATGCAGTGACTAAGGAATTCCTTAAAATCATCATTCACTCCACAAGCGTCCATGAGACACATCAATAGCCTAATTTTCGAAGGAGTGATTCTTGGATCAAATGCCGATCCAAGTGACAGCTCTGGATCAGGCTTTGATCGAAGCCAGAAATCCTGGGATGCCACTTAGACGTGACCCAGGGCAGGGATGCAGTCACTGCTTTCATGGGCAGCATCTGAAACTTCTGGACCAAATAACAGGACCCTGCCTACCCCCCACTGAGGCTTGCACAGGTGCTGTGGGAAGGTGGCTGTGAGGTTCTGCACCCTCAGACTGTTGTTGATGCCCCAGGGGTAGCAGCAAGGCAGTGGAAAGCTGGGGCCCCTGCTGCGACACCCCCAGGTAAAGGCAAATTCGCTCAGGGAGGGTCACAGAAGCTGGAAAGTGAGCCACAAGCAGCAAAGCAATTTGCTTATCCTAAGGATCACCTTAATTAGCATACCGAAAACACCACCCGGCTTCCAGGGAAGGCCCTGGCACACCCTCTCCACCTGACTGAATCAGCAGCTATCTCCTCCTAATAAATCTCTGCTTTCCCATGTCATCTCCCAACAGCAAAGTCCCCAGCAAACCTCTCCCTGTCGTGTGCAGGGGAGCCTGCTCCTCCCCTGCTCTACAAGCTCAGCTCTTGAGTGACACCCTGAGACGTACAGGACAGCCCCGGACCCTGGACGGCAATGGTGATGGGGATGGGGATGCAATGGGCAGGGCTGAGGAGCTGCACCTGCCAAGCCCAGGGTGGACCCTGGCCCAGGGAAGAGAGGACCCATCCCAGGTGCCTCTGCCACCTCCCTTCTCACCTTCCAGTTTTCTTCCTGGAATTGTCCAAGTTCAAAGAAGAAATAACTGCCCTGGTTGGGAACAGCAGGCAGCAGCCTTTCTCTCAGCAACTAAGCTCAATAGTCAGCCCATGGCACGTTTATTCCTATATTTCCACATGGCAAGTTTCACCCCCATGGGTCCTAGCTCCAACTCCGGAGCTCTGGCTCCAGGGACTCAGGAGGAAAATCTGCAACCAACCTCCTGGACCCGCCCATCCCTCTCTCCCCACCAGAAATGGAACCAAGAGAGGCAGAAGCCTGAACAGGCTCAATCCAGAAGCACAGACGATAGAGAAAATCATTGATCTTTGCAATGCATTATTGATTTTGCTGTTGTGCTGGCAACCGCGGATGTTCCCTCCCTCCTCAGTCAAAGCCGGCCATTAGCGCGCACTCCCAAGCTTTGGCCTAGACGCACCCGCTTGGTGTGGGGAAAGTGGCTCTAGATAACACCTGCCTCCAGTGGTCCACATGGAAAGGACTGTCCACAAGTGGATGATGTCACCAAGGACATCTCCCTGGCCCCAGACCCACTGGACAGCTAGTGCAACATGGTCGCTGGTCTTGCACTCCAAATGCTGAGTGCCCAGGACCCCCGGCTCTCAGAGAGGGTCTATGCAAGGCTGCATTTTCAGCAGACTCTGGGTGTGCTTGTCAGGAGCCGGGCCCCCTCCCATGGAGTGCCTCCCTTGTGCTGTGCTACAAGACCCTGGGCTAGCATGGCAGCTGGGGCTCGGCTTCCCCACGGTGGCCTTTGCCTGTCTGCACTCTGACATACAGCCACTGAGCTCCTCCGTCTACCAACTCCTGAGCAGCCCACCCTCCTGGGACCCCAGGGCTGCTCCTGGCACCAGTGATGTGTTTTTATTTCTTTGTTTGAGTTGCTGAGTGTACCATGTACACTTTTCTCAGTCTGAAGGTCTGGCCTTCTGGGGGGACAATCTTTGCCCACAGAAACAGGCCAGTGCATCCCTCATCCTCCCACCCCAGCCTCCCTGGAGGGTATGCTGAGCCTGCCTGCTTTCTTCTTCTGGCTGACGACTACCAAGACATGATATACACAGACACCAACTGTCAAAACGACAATCAGGGCATTATCATCTCTACCAGAATCCTGCCCCTGCACTGGCCAGAGCTGCCTGTTTCTGGGACACAGTAAACATTACCAAATAACCTCGCCTGGGCAGCCAGCAGGCAGGCCCCAGGCCTAGGACACGTATGAGGTGACAGGCCACTGGTGTCAGTTCACCCCCAGGAAAGGAAACTTCCGTTCAGTGGCGCCTGGTGGATTTGAAAAGGCTCAGAGCAGCAGGGTGAGATGCTTGGCCCCAGGCCCCACGTCCAGCTTGGCCTTCGGGGGCCTGGCCACCCACGAGCCTGGGATGTGCTCAACACAGAGTGAGGTTTTCCAAACAAAAGCAAAGCAACTTCATGTGGCAAACGTTCCGGAAAGCAGGACACAGCCCTCAATACCAGGCCTCTTTTGACGCAAACTGCCCACCTACAGACTCCCATTCACCCACGCCCGCACCTATCCCCCAAAATACGAAGCCAGATAAATAAAGAGGACAACCAAGAGCTCAATTCTCCTTTACATGTTTTTACTGGCATAACCCCAGTAGAGCCAGCCCCTTGCAGCTCACCAGGCGGCTGCAACAGGTGCAGCCCAAGCTAAGGCTTGTGGTTCTCCTGGGTTGTTCTACAATAATGTAGCCAAAACCCTAAAGGAAACCGAGGCCTGCAGCTGCAGCACTCACC
>NW_012101499.1:744770-781165 GCF_000951045.1 Mandrillus leucophaeus | reverse complement strand
CTTTTCCTCTCTTCTCTTTTTCCTCGTCTTTCTTCACCTTCGTAACACTCTTCCACCTCTCTCCCCTTCTTCCCACTTTTGCTTCCCACTCCTTCCTCCTCACCTCCCATCTCTCTTGCCTCCCCGCCAGGCCCAGAGGGTTATCCCTCAGCCCTGGCTTGGTCTGTGCTGAGTCAAGCACCCTCCCAGAACCAAGAGGTGCCCTGTCACCCTCTTCCTCACCAGCTGTTAATAGACAAGCTTGCCCCTTCTGGGGTCCTGGATGAACCCCACCCTTTCCAGGCCTCCCCCAAATCCCCCAGGTTTTTTTCACCCCCAGACCCTGAGCCAGCTCTTCTGAGAACCTGACCTGCAGTGTGGGTGTGGCACGTGGCACCCAGAACACTTGGCTGCTGACTTTGGGCAAGAATATTTCACACCAGACTGCTCCCATTCCCCAGGAGGAGGGGCTGGCACCACCTGGAGCCTTGGTTTCCCTGAACCCCCATGCTAACCTTTTGCTAAACGTTCGTTCTCCACTCTAGATGGCAAATGGTCCTCCTGTGAGGTTGCTGGTGAGGCGTGTTTGTGACTAGCCCATGGGTTTGGGGATCTGGGGGCCCTCAGAGATGGTGCTCCTCCATCCAGACCTCCTCCCTCTGCCCCCAGGAGAGGTGACAGGGCTGGCACAGTGACTGGCCAGGCCGGCAGGCCTATTGTGGAACACAGTCCTGAGAAGGGGACTCCGTTCCTAATGGAACCGGCTAGGATTTCCCCTAAATGTGAGGGGTTGGGGAGCCCCTCTCCAGGCCAGGTGATACCTCCCTGGACTACAGACTGCTGTTGAGGGCTAGGGGTCCTGAAGCTGTTTTCCTGCTGAGCACTGCTCTGAGAGCCAGAGTTTACAAATGAAGCCAGTCCCAGGCCCAACAGTCACAGAGTTAAAGACCCAACAGTCACAGAGTTCCCTTCAGGGGCCTCCTGTGGTTCCTGTGGTTCAGTGCCGGAGCTCTGACAACAGGGCTTGGGCCCAGCAAAGACTAAGACGGCAAAGCTGGTGTCAAGCAGGGTGGGGTGCAGCATGCACCCCCTCCTCCCTCTACCACATGGCAGCCACCACCCTCCGCTGAAGAGTCAGGGCCTGGAATCTGATAGACTCCCTTGACTCACAGCTCTGCAGTTTCCAAGGTAACCTCAGGCCTCAGCCCTCTGTACCCCACAACGGTCAGTGTGGTCATCCTGGAGGGTTTGGGGAGCACGGAGAGAGAATGGCAGGTAAAGCCCACTGCCCTGTGTGCTCAGGTTCAGTGCTGGTGACTATTACAGGAAAAAACTAGAGGAGAAGTCTTTTCCAAGCTCTTTTCCAATTGTATGGGTCCACGAATCCATGTTCCACATCCCATTTGGATGGAAACATAACGGAAATGGATTAGGACAGAACTGGTTTAACAGCATTCTATGCCCAAGGAGGGATGCACGCTTAGGATCTACACATGCAAGCATTGCACAGATCAGGGGGTGGGGGACTCTGTTTTATTCCTCACTAGTCAGACACACCTAGAATACCATGCCCTTGCCTGGTGTCTAAGGCAGCCAGCAGTATCCCGTGGGAGGGGAGTTGACGCACTGGGAGTCTTCAGCCTAGAAAATCAATGTGTGGAGTGCAAGACAGCAGAACCCCAATATTTGCAAAACTGTCCAGGGAAGAAGGATTACTCTGTGGTGTGATGAAGGGCAGAATGAGGACAGATGGGTGGAAATTAGATGAGAAAGTGGATTTCTGCCCATTGTGGGCCCTTTCTGACAGACCTCACTGCGGAGGAGCCGGCTGCCCCCACAGGAGCGTGCCCTTCAGGGCCAGCGTCTAGACAGGCCTGGGGCCACCTTGGGAACACACTACAGGGAGGGGACCGGCAGCAGAGGGGTGTGCTTCTCAGCAACTGCTGAATCCTCTCCTGGCTTTTAGACCCACATGCTCAGAATCTGATAGAGGGCAGCCCAGGGCAAAGAAGAGACTTTGCATGGCTGTCCTGGGACCCACATTTCTGGCTTCATGACCTTCCAGAATCCTGTCCTCTCTAGCCTGTTTCCTAATGCATACAGAAGGACGTGAGAGAATTCGATAAAAACTCCAAAAAGCTTTCTACAATGCCCAGACGGCAAAAGCAAGGACTTCTTTGCACAGTGCTTATATAAAATTACCCTCAAACATGTTTATTGCATTCATGAAGGAGACAGGACTCTTGGTTGTAAGTGACAGAACTTCAGCTCGTACTATTGGCTCACTTGCATCTAAAGATGCTCCGGGTACCATTAGAACCGGGACTTGGATGCCATTATGAGGTCTTCCTCTTCCCTCCTCTCTGACCCTCTTCCCTGTTCCCTTCTCTCAGCATGATTGCCCATGTCTCCCAAAGTGACCACGCTTGCCTTTTTGTTCTTGTTTTACACTTTGTCATGGAACATTTCAAACATAGACATAAAAGTAGCAGGCCGGGCGTGGTGGCTCACGCCTGTAATCCCAGCACTTTGGGAGGCCGAGGCAGGCGGATCACCTGAGGTCAGGAGTTCGAGACCAGCCTCGCCAACATGGCAAAACCCCGTTTCTACTAAAAATACAAAAATTAGCTGGGCGTGGTGGCACACACCTGTAATCCCAGCTACTCAGGAGGCTGAGGCAGGAGAATCACTTGAACCCAGGAGGCAGAGGTTGCAGTGAGCCAAGATCATACCACTGCACTCCAGCTTGGGCGACAGAGCAAAACTCGGTCTCAAAAAATAAAAATAAAAGTAGCTAAATGAACTCCAATCTTGCCTTACCTCTGACCCCCTTACTTTCCCCCTCCAATATTAATTTCAACCATATCACAGATCATATTAACCAATGTATTTTCTAGTTTCCCCAGAAATGCTGAGTGTTTGGATACTGAGACCACGCTTTGGAAAGTTTCTCTGCATTTCCCAGCCAGAATGTTGACACCATCTATATGCAGATGAGCATGGTAACTGGATCGATAATACTTAAGTCCCATATGAGGAAAAAACTCAAGTATGGCAGCACAAATAATACTCAGCTTCCAACACGGCCCAGGTGGATATAAGGAGAGAGGCTCCTCTGCTTCCACTTTGCAGTGCAGGAGGGAACAGACACGTACTGGGCTGGGAGCCGTTTCCAGATTGCCCAGTGCGAAGCCTTACGCAGTGAAGGAGGTGTCTTCAGAAAGAGCCGGCCTGACACCTCTCACCTGTGGTGGCGGGTGGAGTGTCCAGGCTAAGCTTAGAGAGACAGTCAGCACAACAAGTGGAGAAACGGGGTCCTCTGAGGGCCTGTGGGAAGGTTGGGTCTGGGGCCTGCCAGCAGCTTCCAGAAAAGTCTGGGGAGATGTCCTTTGAATGTGACCACACTCTGCAGAGACGTGGGTGAGCCACACCTCCACTGTTACCATGCAGTGGCTGCTGAGACCATGCTGTGACTCCTACTCCTATCTCTGTCCTTCCCCCCACACCAGAAAAGGCTGGTGAGAGTGTGGCCTTCCTGGCCAGCCTCTCCAAAATAAAAAGTCCGCACCGGTCTCTGTCAGGCACGCTGATTGTTAGAACAGGTTAATGAACGAAGCCGAAAGGGATTTTGAAGGCTCTGAGACCCCTAGGCTCCTCCAGCACCCTCCTATGTCTTTATTACCACTGTGATCCCCACAAGACCCACAGAGCTCTTTTTGTTAAAGCCACACTTGGAAATGTGGGGTCACATCGGCAGAAGCATAGAAATGAAGGCCATGCTGAGAGGCTGTCATTGCTCTGTGCTTCTGCACCGTGTTCAGCTGTCAAACCACTAAGTGCTAGATAAATCTGGTGAAGGGGTGTAATCCACCCTTGGTGCGTACACTCATGGCAGCACTTCCCACATCACTGAACATGCAGCATGGGTTACTAAGCCATCCTTCATCATACTGGGGAGTGTACAGGACGCTAGTGTGCGCCCCAGCTAACTATAGATCTAATCAGTGCTGGTGTCTGCCAGATGAACTTGCCCCAGCAATGCCTTTCTGACCTTTACAGTGACTACTGTCACCAAATGCCAGACCATGGACCTCCCCGCATCCCTGGCTGGATGGCAGACACCCACTTATGTGTCAAGGCTCTGCCGGCATCATTTCCTCCTACACAAACCCACACACCCCGGGCAGAGCTAATATCCCCCACCCTGCACTGCAGCTATAATGTCACCTTACACATCCCTTCCATGGTGCCTGCACCAGCTTCCATTGTAATTGTTTGTTGATAGTCTTCTTTCTTCTCCGGTCTACATTTTGAACATACACAGAGTGGTGAAGTCTATAGAACTTCTTTCAGAGTAATGTGTTTAAATGCGTAAAGTCAAGTACAGGATTCAAAAGGAAACGAATTATACCAAAATACAGCTACCAAAATACTTTAAAATGTGATCTACTTACTTCTTTTTTAATAACATGCTCTAGCAGCAGATCTGATAGCTGTAGTTTCCAAGTCATGATAAGTCAGCCGATATTTTAAGGTCTGTGACAAGCATGGTGTGATGTGAGAATCGCTGTGATTTCTGCTGGGGAGAAGTCCACACATACTGCTGATGTGGCTGTGTTTGTTGCCTGCATGTACACCCAAAGGAAATGCTTCCTTTCAGTTAGAGGTTAGTAGGAAAAAAAATGTAATTCTTTTCTTATCATCCGTTCCATCTGGGTGTACCCTTCAAAGTTGATCAGACTAAGAATTACTATTTTAAAGGAAAGATGCTTGTATCTCCAGCATCTTGCATAGTGCTTTATAAAATTGCCATCAAACATGTGTATGGTATTGATGAAGGAGACAGGACTCTTGGTTGTAAATGACAGAAATTCAGCTCATACTATTGGCTCACTTGCATCTAAAGGTGCTCCAGGTACAGTTAGATCCAGGGACTCGGATGCCATTATTAAATCTCTCTCTTCCCTCGTCTTTCTGACTCTTTCCTTCTTTCTCTCTGATTGGTCCTAGCTCTGTTTGGGTGTTGGTTTTATCCTCTCCTGTCACAAGGCTCCTGGCCACCAAATTCTAAAATGATGACAAAGACTCTTTCTCTTTATGTTGCAAATCTCATGGAAGGACTTTGATTGGTTCTGTTGGCTCTCATGTCAATCCCATTTACCCAATATTCCAGACAAGGATGAGAAACCACAACCAGTCAGCCCTGGGCCACGTGCATATGCCTGCAGCAGATACAGTTCACAGTCTCACAGAACTGCAGGGCACAGATGAGTGCTAAGCAAATAGGAACAACATGTGCCCAGGTGTGTTCAAGCCAGAGGGCAAATGAGCAATCACAGAGTGTTTATTTGGATGCACGATTCCCTGCTATGATAAAAATTCAGTAGTTTGGCCAAGACAGAGGTTTATTCATTTCTTGTATAACATTTTCAGAGATAGACATCTCTGAAATGGACCAGGACTGGTGGGGAGCTTTGCTGTCTCCGATTTGGATGTTACCATCCATCTAGCTGGAAAGAGGAAGAGTATGATCAATAGATTTCATAGGCCAGGACGAGTGTGATCAACAGATTTCAGTGCAATACCAGGAAGTAGCACACATCATTTCTGTCACATACCATTGACCAGCACTTAGTCCTGGGCCCACATGTAGCTGCAAGGGGGAGTTAGAAATACAGCTGCTAGTTGAGTGATTATGTAACCAGCTAAAAGTCTATAATTAATATATTAAGGAACAGAAAAACAGATATTCATGGACAACTGGGTGAGTGCCATACTCACTGTAGTGTAATTAGTGCTATTATACATTTAAGTGGAAAATTGCTCACCTACTAGAATGTCTAAAAATGAAAATAGCAAGTGTTGGCAAGGATGTGGAGCAGCTAGAATTCTCATACACCTTCGCTGGGAGTGTAAAATAGTATGGCCACTTCCATACACAATACAGAGCAGTACTACTAAAGCTAAATCCTCATTTGCTCTATAACCCAGCAATTCTTCTTCTGGATAGAATGCACAAAATTAAGTGCATATGTTTACCAAAACACATATATAAGAATGCTCATGATAACTTCATTTGTTGTGACTCCAAACTAGAAACAACCCCAGTGTCTATCAGTAATAGAAAGACAAATAGGCCAGGCACAGTGGCTCACACCTGTAATCCCAGCACTTTGGGAGGCCAAGGCGGGCGGATCATGAGGTCAGGAGATCAAGACCATCCTGGCTAACACGGTGAAACCCCGTCTATACTGAAAATACAAAAATTAGCCAGGCGTGGTGGTGGGCGCCTGTAGTCCCAGCTACTCTGGAAGCTGAGGCAGGAGAATAGCGTGAACCCGGGAGGCGGAACTTGCAGTGAGCCGAGATTGCGCCACTGCACTCCAGCCTGGGCAACAGAACGAGACTCTGTCTCAAAAAAAAAAAAAAAAAAAAAAAGACAAAATAAATGGTGGTATAGTCACCCTATGGAATACTGCAAGGTAGTGAAAAAGGGAAAGAACTCCACGTAGCAAAATGGGTGACTATCTTAGACATAATTCTGAAAGAAGTCAGACGTACACAAAAGAGCCCCTACTATACAATTCTGCCCATAAGAAGTTCTAGAGCAGGCAAACATAATAAAGGGATCAATGTCGGAATAGCAGTTACTCTCAGTTAGGTTCTGAATTAGAGAAGGCACAGTGGGAGGCTGAAAGTGTTGAGTATATGGACCTGGATGATGGTTACCTGAGTGTATACATATGTCAAAATTCACGGAGCTCTGCACTTTAATGTTTTGAATTTATCCTCAATAGAAAATTTGAAAATGCAAAGAAGTAAAGGGAAATATCTGTAATTAAAAATGCTGGTGTGTTCAGCTTTCAATAGGGCCCCTGCTCTGGCTTGGGAGAGTCATCCCCCACCCTGCTCTCTACATTGTATATCAAACAAAAAAAGTCCTGGTGGAGCATTCCTGATGAGCAGACGCTGCCTGCAGGCTGAGTTCTGTCCTTGGCAACACCAGAGCTTGAGTTTCCCATAGAAAGACGCAGGGCAGGCCATGCTGTCCTCATTTTACAGAGGAGGAAACAGGGCAGGTCAGTGAAGTTTATTCTTCACTGGCTGTGCCCTTTCCGGACACGATATTTACCTCGTGTTTGGACTTTCCAATAGAGTCTCTACACACATTTTAATGTGTGCTACAACTTCCAACAGGCAGTAAGAGGCCACCACCAATGCTGTGCGCAGACCAGGCAGGGATGCTGAGCAGGCGCAGGAGTAGCCCCTGCCCCAGGAACTGCAGGCCAGCCCCTCAAAACGGAAAGGGCGCCTCACGCCTGCCTCCCACCCAGTTATTTGTTGTCAGGAAAGGTGCTGTGAACCTGGGCATGGGGGAACTCAATGGTTCTGATTCCCTTTTGATTATTCGGGAATTTGGAGTGTACAAAGAATTGGATTTTTCAAAGAGAAACACTGAGAGCCTCATTGCTATTCTTATGACCCCATGGTTTTCTCCTTTCTCTGTCTGTGACTGTCAGGTGGCTGACAGCCATCTCCTCGTGGCACTGAGTTTTGCCTATTCTCTGTTCCACGAGCCTCTGCATCTGCCTTCTCCTTTACTCGGGACCCTCATCCCGTTGGATTGGAGGCACTGACCGGACACAGAGTGTTCTCATGCTGTGTATTTCCCTGGCACAGAGGAGGAAATTGTAGGCTTTGAATGAAGGTACCGCCTGCCGCAAACAACAATAGCCCCACCTGGTTAGCATTCAGTTTGGAAAAGCCATTGTATGGAGTAGCCAAATGGAAAGATTCTGCTCTAAGAACTCTGGAACTTGCCAGCAGAAATTAAAAGTATGTTCAAATCAGGCCGTTGTCCAAGCATAATCAGACGCCCAGACCTGCTGCTTTCCTGACCACGCCCCCAGAGCCAGACAGCCCTCTTCAAGGCCAGCACTTCATGCCTGCCTGGGAAGCACTCAACTGTTACTTTATTCAACAGAGCCAGAATCGTTCGGGAAGAGAGTATGTTTGCAAAGATTGAGTTGTAAGCAAAATAAAGGTAGAATTTCCTATGATTGAAGCAAAATACAAGAGTAAAAATAAGATATTGGAAACATATTAGGTATTAGTGAAAACCTTAGTTTCAACAGAAAATTGATAAATGTAGACATTTATCAATTTAGGTTACATATCAAAAGTAGTCACATAAAACAAAGGTAAACGAAAGAGAAGATGACAACTCTTCTTCCTCCCCTACTTCTGGGACAATCAGTCCTAGTGTTGCATATGCTTTATTCCAGGCCTTGTGCCCCTCAAATACATAAATATGCATGTACTGTCTTAAAAGGCCCAGTAGCAATCACTCAGTCTCTCTCTCTCTATCTCTGTTATTTATTTTAAAAGTGTGCATGACTTAAATTTTGTTTTGCAATCTCAGAAATACCCTTCAGTATGCATCTATACAGCTCTACTTCATTCATTTAAACATAATTTAAAACTATTATCAAAGTAACACATGCACAAAATAAAGACAAATCCAACAGTTGAGAAGTACATTAAACATTATTTCGCACCCTATCTCCTATCCCAATCTCAAGAGAAAGCGTTTTTTGATTCTGGTAATTAGCTCTGTAACTCTAAAATAAGGTACTCTGTTTCCTGATTTGTCAGCATTAGATAGTAGCTAACAACTTCTTGGGATGAGAGATGAGGATTTGGCATCCACTTGGCCCCACATCTCCTGGTCCCTTTGTGAACCCAAAATATCTGAGACAGGTCTCAGTCAATTTAGAAAGTTTATTTTGCCAGGCTGGATGTAGTGGCTCACACTTGTAATCCCAGCACTCTGGAAGGCTGGGATCACCTGAGGTCAGGAGTTTGAGACCAGCCTGGCCAACATAGTGAAACCCTGTCTCTAATAAAACTACAAAAATTAGCTGGGCATGGTGGCATGTGCCTGTAGTCCCAGCTACCTGGGAGGCTGAGGCAGGAGAATGACTTGAACTCAGGAGGCGGAGGTTGCAGTGAGCTGAGATTGTGCCACTCTACTCCAGCCTAGTGACAGAGTGAGACTCTGTCTCAAACAAAAAAACAAAAAAAACAAAAACAAAAAAAGGAAGTTTATTTTGCCAAGGTTAAGGACATGCCCATGTGACACAGCCTTAGGAGGTCCTGACAACAGGTGGTTAAGCTACAGCTTGCTTTTATACATTTTAGGGAGACATGATATGTCAGTCGATACATGTAAGCTGTTCATTGGTTCCATCTGGAAGGGTGGGGCAACTTGAAGTGGGAGTGGGGGCTTCCAGGTCATGGGTAGATTTAAACATATTCCGACTGGCAGTTGGATGAAAAAGTTATTATCAGTAGAAGGGAATGTGTGGGTTAAGATAAGGCGTTGTAGAAACCAAGGTTCTTATTATGCAGATGGAGCCTCCAGGTAGCAGGCTTCAGAAAAAATAGATTGTAAATGTGTCTTAACAGACTTGAGGTCTGTGTTGATGTTAATGCTGGAGGGGTATAATGAGGCATGTCCAACCCCCGCTTCCTGTCCTAGCCTGAACCAGTCTTTCGGGTTAGATTTTAGAGTGCCCTGGCAGAGGAGGAAGTTCATTCAGGTGGTTGCAGGGGGAGGGGTCCTTCAAACTTTATTTTTGGTTTACAACTTCTAAATTCTTGCAAATACTAATATAATCATCCCTTGCTATACATGAGGGATAGGTTCCTGGACTCCTGGGTATGCCAAAATCCATGCATACTCACATCTGGAAGTCGGCCCACAGAGCTCACATGTAGGAAAAGTCGGCCCCACTCTACATTTAGGGTTTTGCATTCAGTGAATAGTGTATTTTCCATCTGTGTTTGGTTGAAAAAATTCTGTGTATAGGTGGGCCCATGCAGTTCAAACTTTTGTTGTTCAAGGGTCATTTGAAGTATTACTAGGTTTCCTGTTTATCTCCTATATATTGTCAAATACTGAGCTTGAGGGTTTATTTTTTCCACTTACGGTAGGTAGTTTTAGGCAGTTTCATTTGACGCCCTGCTGTATTAGTGATCTCCAGAGAATAGAACCAATAGGTGATACGTCTCTATATCAATCTACCTACCTTCCTTCCTATAGAGAGATTTATTTTAAGGGATTGACTTCAGTAGTTATGGAGGCAGAGAAGTCCCACAGCCTGCTTTCTGCAAGCTGGAGACCCAGAAAAGCAAGTGGTGTAATTCATTCGAGTCTGAATGCTTGAGAACCAGGGGACGCAATGGGGTAAATCCCAGTCCAAGGGCAAGACAAGGCCAATGCCCCAACACAAGTAGGCAGGTAGGAAGGGGACACATCGTCCCTTCATGCTCTGTTTGGTCTATTCAGGCCCTTAATGGGTTGGAGGAGGCCCAGGCACACTGGGGAGGGGAACTGCATTACTGAGTCCACCAGTTCATGATGCCAGTCTCCTCCAGAAGCACCCTCACAGACACACCCGAGAGAATGTGCAATCTGGGCACCCCAAGGCCCAGTCAAGTGGACACGTGGAGTTACCCTCACACCCCATAAGTGAGAGGAGAAACCCATCCTTGTACATCTTGCCCTTTCTGCTGCTAGTCCACCTCCCTTTTTCCTTCATCCACCTGTTGTGGCATTCTTTTTTTACGTTTTGAATTTTCTATGTTGTACTCCATATAGGTTGATTTTAAATACAGAACAACCCCAAAGAATATTTACATGTCTATAATTTCACAACTAGCATTCCCTGCAGAATGAAAGATGTGACTGAATCAGATCCTAGGGAAGGACGTGGCATTCTGAGTCACCGACTTGGTGCCCTTTAAGGAGAACGTTCCCTGTGCCAAGGACAAGCAAACTCTGCTGTTATCGTTTATCAGTTCCCGAAAATCACACCACCGCTTAGTTTGCTTCGTCATTGGGTCACAGCTTCGCTATTTTCATGTTTATTTTTCTGAGACTTCTAATGCATTTTCCTTAGCACACACCTCCATTGTAACGCTGAGGTTTCCATCCTATTAGGTGGATGCTGTTCATGGCTTGGAACCCCATTTCTTCTTGAAGGTGTGCTTCTCAGTGCTGACTGCCTTCCTGCTCCATTCAGACATGGAGGCAGGACCTTGAGGCCTGTTACCTTCCTGTCCACATCCCAACTTCCTCTTTTGCTTAGATGCCCTGTTCTCTAGATGTACATCTTGCCCTTCCTAGTTGACACTATCTTTTTGATGGAGCACATCCCTCACTGGCCCCCAACAAGGTGCATGGTCCAAGTAGGACTCCAGGTTGGCTGCATGCAAGACATGGCTTCCCTCTCTGACAATGCTACTGTTGAGAGACTCATGACCATTCTGATTCTCAGACCTTGGCTAGTGACCTGTTTTTCTCTCTGGAACTTTTGGAATCTTATCTTCATCTCTGACGTTCTAAAGTTTTGTGATATACCTTGGTGTGGGTGGTTTTTCATCCTTGTTTCCTTTCTCTAGGAAAACTTTATGGACTACTTTAATAATTTTCTTTTCTCTGATATTTTTTCTTTCTGTAGCTCCTGATATTGAGACGTTGGTCTTTGTGAATTGATGTTTTAATTTTCTTAACTTTTTTCTTAGCTGCTATCCATCTTTTGTTTTGTTTTAAACAGGGTCTCAGTCTGTTGCCCAGGCTGGAATGCAGTGGTGCAATCACGGCTCACAGCACCCTCGAACTCTCAGGCTCAAGCAATCCTCCCGCCTCAACCTCCCAAGTAGCTGGGACTACAGATGTGCATCACCTTGCCCAGCTGGTTTTTAAATTTTTTGTAGAGATGGGGTCTCGCTATGTTGCCCAGGCTGGTATCAAACTCCTGGACTCAATTCATCCTCTTGTCTTAGCTTCCCAAAGTGTTGGGATTACAGGCGTGAGCCACAGCACCTGGCCATTTTGGTCTTTTTCTTCTACTTTTAGAATCCCATCACTTTCTCTTCTAATTCTATTACTTTTTTAAATTCTGCAACCTGAATTTTAATTTCCAAGAGCTCCTTTTTATTTTAAAAAGGTTACTTTTTGGTAGTATGTTGTTTTCATTTAATGGAAACAATATCTGTTTTCACTGAGGATCTTAATTTTAATTTGGGGGAAATTTTGAATTCTCTTCCATTTCCTCTGCTTCCTTTGAGTTCCTTCTCCTGGGTGGGTCAATGCGTTCATTTCTGTCTTCTGGTGGTGAGGCTTCCCCCATGGTGATCCTGGCTACACACCCAAAAGCAAGTAGGAGCTGCTAATTAGTGATCACTCATCGAGAACTTCACTGCAGAGTGTTTGGGCAGGGACCAGATACTTCTTCGGCACCCGACTTTCTGTATCAATAAACCTTTTCTACTTGGCTGTCCATTTCCCTGGGAAAGAATCCTCTACTCTCCTGTCTAGAGAGGGGTGAGGGAGGGGTGGGGATCTGCCTGGCTGCCTTGTTCTCAGGCTGAATTGAGCATGGGGCTGGAAGGTTTCCTTGTCTACCATGAGATTTTCATTGCTAGGCCCCTGCCCTCCCCTGCCCCTGGCATCTCTGAAGACAGAAAGTAACAGCTTGTACCTAGCTGCACACAATGGGAAATGGATGAGGAAGTCCTCCTCATCTCCACCTTCAGAGACCTCCAATTCCTGAGCCTTCCCTGAGTCCTGTACAAGACTGTTTGGGTTCTCAGCTCTTGCCCTGCAGGCTCTTAGCTCTCTGTGGTCTGCTAGGTCAGAACCACGTATCCATCTGCTTTTTAGCTCCCAAAATTGTGTTGACATCTTTCAACTACTGTCATCTCTTCTCTCATTCTCTTGAGTGCTCATTCGCCTCCACACACATTTTACTAGGGAAATTTCCAAACAGAAATGGTGCAACAATTGGATGGTGAATGCCCAGATACCCACCACTAATTCCCCCATTAGCAGGTGGCTACACTTGCTTTATCTCACATCCGTGCACCTGGCGATCCACGCACCCAGCCATTAATCCATCTCATTTTAAAAAATACAGTCCGACTGCAGACATCAGGACACTTCTCCTTTAAGACTTAATACTTTAAATAGCATTGTTCTCTTTATGGCTTCAACTCCTTCCCTGATGTCTGAGGAAACTAGTTGGAATTACATGACATGCTCTTCTGTGCCTGCAGTTATCAAGAGTTTCTTCCTGGTCGGCTGTTCTGCTTCTTTGGCAAGTTCCTCTCTCTCCTTGTGAGTTTTCCCCAGTGTCCAGTAATTCCTGGTTATCTGTTGATGTTTAAGATTAAAGACCTGGGTTGGCTGATTTGGGTGACTGGGTTGGCCTATGCTATGGTCTGAAAATGTGTCCCCAAATTCGTATGTTGAAATTTTACTGCCAATATTGTGGTGTTGAGAAGTGGATCCTTTACGAGGTGATGAAGTCATGAGGACCGAGCCTGCTTGGATGGGACCAGGGCCCTTCTAAAAGGGCTTGAGGGAGCGGGTTCGCCCTCTTCTATCCCTCTGCCATGTGAGGACAAGCATTCCTCCCTTTTGCCTTTGTGAGGATGCAGCAATGAGGTGCCCTCTGCAAAGCAGAGAACAACCCTCACAGATGCCCAGCCTGCCAGCACCTTGATCTGGGACTTCCCAGCCTCCAGAACTTTGAGAAATAAATTTCTATTCTTTATACATTCCCCGGTCTCAGGTGTTTTATTATGGTGGCAGGAATGGTCCAAGACAGCCTCCCTCGGCCTTTGGGCTTGTAGGTCTGCTCGCCATCGGAAACGGCTCCTACACCTAGGTTTATGAAGGCGTGTGGTGCAGGTTGAGGGCTGCGGGTTGGGTGCAGGTATGGGGGTCGGGGGAGATGGCTCTTGGGCTGGGCACCAGCAAACTGTGGAATGGAGCAATTTGGTGGACTGCTATGGCGTCACCTTAGTGAAGCTTCCCCACGTTGTTCAGAGTTAGCGTGGACCATGCTTTTTGGAAGGCAGAAGGGAAACACAGAAACGTTTCTTTTATGCTTTGAAGGTGGGGCCAGGTCCACTAGATGCTGCTGCAGTTCACATGTCTTGGCTGGTGTGCTGTTGCACAGGCTGGGGTGGGCAGTGGCTGGGCCTGTGGCTGCTCCAGAAATAGCCAGATCCCTCCACCCCAAGCTTCTCCTTCCCCTGGGCCAGGTGCATAATTCACTCTGTGATAAGGATGTCCCCTTCTCCCCCAGGACACACGGATTATCATTGAGGTTGGCGGCCCAGAGCTAGGGAGCACACGCTGCGAACCAGCCCACCTTGGGGACGTGACTTGTCCTTACTCCTCTTTATACCCATGTCCCCTTCCCAACACTGCCCCGGGCTTCTGAGACAGCAGCCTTCCACAGGCTGGGAACTGTGGTGGGCGTCACACCTCGTGGTTCTGCGTCCCCGATGGAACTCGCGCTAGCCCCACACGCCCACTAGAGCAACTGGACCACTTAGGAAGTTTAAAAATTTTAAAAATGGGGGTACTTGTATTTATGTTCATGGTTTCAGTGTATTCTTCTTTAGACATAATATAGATGGTGTCATTGTGTTTATAATTAAATTAAATATACCTAGTACTGTTTAATGACTGGAAGCATCTGCCTGCCAGGTGAAAATGGAGATCTGTTTGTTTAGTTATAATAGTTATCACCCTCCATCATACTCTAAAACTGGGAGTCTTGGGCTCCAAGCTCGTACGAGTCAAGAGACTCCTGTACATGGAAACATTCTTCCTCTGTGCATCTCAGCTCCTTCCTCCTCCTGGCTTGGCTCTGTCCAGGCTCAGTCCAGAGCCTGGAGCCATGGTCACTGAAACAAGGTCTTCTTAAGAGTCTGGAAGAGTTTAGGAGGCTTCGGATATCCATTCATTTACAGGTTACCAGGACAGTCATCTCACCACAGACACCTAACGATGTCTAAAGATACGGTGTCCCGACTAAGTGCTTACTGTGGGCCCTACATTGGGTTCAACACTGTATTTAAATATTGAAACTTTTTCATGGTGTGTTGAAAAGAACTGAAAATGAATGCAGCGAACACCAGTCTGAAGGACGGAGATGACCAGCGCAGAGCAGCCTCCTGCAGCCCCCGCCAGCTCAGCCTCCGCTCGCCCTGACAGGTGCCACACAGAGGTGGGTGTTTCTTAGTCTCCTGTGTTGCTGTGTCATCATTGTAACCACACATGTATGTACCATGAGGCATTTCCCTGCCTCATTTTACAGACTTTAACTTTATGAAAATGGTTAATATGCCTAGCTCAAGGATTTCTTGGGAGCCAGAGGGTTACAAATTAGCACATGACCTCCTAGAAATACAGCACAGCCTTGGAAATAGGTGTTTTCTCTATTTCATAATACATTTTCCACACTCTCTTATAGGAGTTTTTTTTCCTTCCCATTCTGTGTTCAAACCTCTTCTGACCTATAGCAAATCTCACTGTTTTGACATTGTCTTCTCTGACTGTGTATGGCTTCTTCTAATTATTGCTCATCAAATCTATTTCTCAGCATTATGTCAGAATCAGATGGTTATTTTTTCCATCTGTTGCCACAATCTGTTCAAACCATCACTCTCGGTGAACCTGCAGGAAATTGTATCAGCCAAAAGAGAAATGAATGTGCTTCAGCCAGACTTAATATGGACAGGGTTTTGGTGTGGAATACGATATTTGAAATCTTCTTGAAAATTGCTATTTTCTCTGGTGCCAGCAGTAACACAAAAGCAGTGCTGAGACACAAGCAGGAAACCCTCACAATATTCTTGCCCCATAATGTAACAATATTTAATGAAGAAGTGCTCCAGGCCCAGCCCTTTCCTCTTCAACTACAAATACTCTCAACTCAGAGGGAAAATTGAAGCCCCTATCTTTTATTTCAAAGGCTCTAAGTGAATTGGAAGGAAAAAGCCCTCTTCTTGAAAGCATTTCACGTGGGCAGAGTGGACTCATTCCATGCTACACTGCTCCTGCGAAGCAGATAGCTGTGGTTCCTTCTTCATTAAGTAAAGTGGTTTGCAAAGCTCCAGCATCATAGCCATGTGCTAATGGTATTAGGACCGAGGGGCCGTTGGCAGCTCAAGGTTGGAGATTGAAGTGGAGTCCAGGAAAAAGGGGGCCTTGACAAAGCCTACTGGTATTTTTTTTTTTAAATTAGGGATGCAATGGCGTCTCTATTCACTGCAGCAGACACAGAATGCAGCAAAAGATTGTACTGGGAAAACCCAGTTGAGAGAGAAAGACAGAAACCATCAGTCGAAATGTATTTTCCAGGAGAGACAAAGGGTGAGCCTCCGTTGTGGGATTGCATACTGGCCCCACTCCAGGATGCCCCCACATTGGAGTCAGGTTTTCGTGCCGCCCGCCGCCACAACCTGACTTCAGCCCTAAGGTAGAGAGGATCCCCATGATGCTACCACATGTGGTGCTGGTCCCCTTTGTCAGTATCAACTTGAAGTAATTTATTACTTTGCCTTTCAGAACAGATAACAGATTCATTGTTGGTTTGTAAAAAGCATGCTTTTTTTGTGAACTTATTCATATGTTTTACGCTTTTATTTTCCTTGTGCAATTATCAACTCTCACTTTCATTAAATTGTGTGAAACGGCAGCTAGCCCACGTTACAATCATGTCTCTTGGTTCTCCCTGCCCCTCCCCCTTGGATATCCAAAGGCATCTGCTGTTCCTAAAAGGCTGGATGAATGACAGACCGTGATGAAGGACTGTGGCTGCCCTGTAAATGGCCCACTGCTTGTGCTGCTTGTGACTTACTCTTTCTTTTTGTTTTTGTTTTTAGAGACACTCTGTCACCCAGGCAGCAGTGCAGTGGCATGACCACAGCTCATTACAGCCTCCACCTCCTAGGCTCAGGTGATCCTCCCACCTCAGCCTCCCAAGTAGCTGGGACTACAGGCATACGCCAGTATGCCTGGCTAATTTTTTAATTTTTTTGTAATGATGAGGTCTTGCTATGTTGCCCAGGCTGATCTTGAACTTCTGGGTTCAAGCGATCTATCTGCCTTGGCCTCCAAAATCACTGGGATTATAGGTGTGAGCCACTGCACCAGGCTCGTGACTTACTCTTTCTAATATCATAATACAAAATCCTTGATCTGGAAAAACATTTCCTCTTCATCCTCAGCGCCGACTGGGTCTGAGAAACCTTGGCGGGAGGCTGCCAGGGAACCTTCTGCCCAGGTGGCTCAGCGCCAGCAGGCCCATGGAGTAGCAATTGGTCTCAATGATAGAACTGGCTTTGGAGCAGCAAATTTTAGGGGCACCAGGAAGGCCTCTTCCCCACCACAGTGTCTGCCACTCCACCGTGAGAATTTCTAATCTCTTTAGGGCTCAGGTCTTCAATAGTGCTGGTACTTCTAAGAGTATCTGAGCTTGAATCTTACTACCACTGTCTTTGGATGTAGGTGGTGGCCAAATGAGAGAAGAAGGATGTTTGGGAACACAGTAGAGCTGACAGATGTTCTAGGAGCATCAGGAGCGGGGGATGGCTGGACAGAGCGAGGTGAGCATCTAGTCTCTTGGTTTCTGGCTTGCATCTCACCAGTCAGTGGGGAAGGAGCAGGAGAGATGGGGCTCTAGGTGGCCTGGCCTAGGGCTCCCAGTCAGCTGTGGGTCTTCATCTCCACCCTCATCCCAGCCCTTGGGCTGCTCTCGGCTTCTCTGGATCAAATGTCCTAAGAGGCTTTGACACTTTCAGGGATGAAAGAGTGGGATGAGGAGAGGAGAGAAAGGCTGTGGTAGTGGAGAAGGGGCCTTGAAAAGGTCCAGGGAGTAAGTCCAGAGCTGACTGCGGGGGTGGGTATGAGCCCTCACCTACAACTGTCTTCCCCACAGGAACCTCGAGCACTGGAAGAAAGAAAGCCCAGTCAGTGAGGCCAAGCCTTGGTTAAGGAATTGTGCCCCTGGGGGTCCACTAGGATGCATGCTTGTTATCTGGGATATATTTTTCTTTCTATTTTTAAAATTTTTAATCCTATTTTTTTCAAGTTTTGTTTATTTCCAATTTTTATTTTAGGTTCAGGGGGTACATGCGTGGGTTGGTGACATGGGTAAATTACATGTCATGAGGGTTTGGTGCATGGATTATTTTGCCACCCAGGTCATAAGCAGAGTACCAGATAGGTAGTTTTTCAGTCCTCACCCTCCTTCCACCCTCCACCCTCAAATAGGCCTCAGTGTCTATTGTTCTCTTCTTTGTGTCCATGTGTACTCAATGTTTATCTTCCATTTATTTATTTATTGAGACAGGGTCTGGCTCTGTTGCCCAGGCTGAAATGCAGTGGCACAATCTCGACTTACTGCAACCTCCACCTCCCAGGTTCAAGCCATCCTCCCACTGCAGCTTCCCAAGTTGCTAGAACTACGGGAGCAGGCCATCCAGCCTGGCTAATTTTCATAATTTTTGTAGAGACAGCATTTTTCCATGTTGCCCAGGCTTGTCTTGAACTTCTGAGCTCAAGCGATCTGCCTACCTTGGCCTATGGAAGTGCTGAGATTACAGGTGTGAGCTGATGCGCCTGCCCTTGCTTACAAGTGAGAACATGCGGTATTTGATTGTCTCTTCTTGTGTTAATTTGCTTTGGATGATGGCCTCCGGTTCTATCTATGTTGCTGCAAAAGCCATGATCTCGTTTTTTTTGTTTGTTTTAATAGCTGTGTAGTAGTATGTGTATGTGTCACATCTGCTTTATCCAGTCTACCACTGATGAGCATCTAGGTTGATTCCACGTCTTTGTTATTGTGAATAGTGCTGCAGTGAGCATACAGGTGCATGTGTCTTCCTGGTAAACCTTTTATGGTCCTTTAGGTATGCACTCAGTAGTGGAATTGCTGGGTCAAATGATGCTTCTATTGTAGGTTCTTTGAGAAGGCTCCAGACTGCTTTCCACAGTGGCTGAACAAATCTACATTCCTGACAGCAATGTGTAAGCCTTTCCTTTTCTCCACAACCTCACCAGTATCTGTTATTTTCTGACTTTTTAATAATAACCATTCTGACTGGTGTGAGATGGTATCTCGTTGTGGTTTTGATTTGCATTTTCTTAATGATTAGTGATATTGAGCATCTTTTCATATGCTTATGGGCCACGTGTATGCCTTTAAGCCTTTTTTAGCCAGTCTTTTTTTTTTTTTTTTTTAAACAAAAGCGTATGTGTTCCCAACATCTAACACAAGCAAAGTAGACCATCTCCATGAACAGAAGGTTGGGGGCCTGGAGGTTGTCTCTTTGTCCTGGGCGGGAACAGCAGCCTACACACCTTGCAGGGCTTCTGTCTGTGGCCCTGGTGCCCTTGACACCCCAGCGGAGCTGCAGATGCATCACTATGCTAACAGACTGTGTTCAAGGTGCTGAAGGCTCACTGATGTCCATCAAAGGCCTTTAGCCTCCATGGCTGTGGTCAGGTGCCTAGGAAAGAAGCCTAAAGAGGGGCAGGGAGGGTGGGGGAGGTCAGAGACTGCCTCTGTGTCACCCGGGTAAGGGTGCTGCGCACAGCAAGTCACCTGCCACAGGCTTGGAGGAAGGAGAGATGGACATATCCTGGATCCTCTGCCTCCCGGATACCAGCCCACGGGATAGTATCTTTTTGCCCTTAACAGCAGAAAATGCTACCTGTTCCTGACAAGCATGTAGTCGATCTTTGCATATCTGCTGCTAGACCTTTGGAAAATGAGTGTGAATCTCAGCTTGAGGAGACTTCAAGAAAACCCGGTGACCCCTGCCAGGAGGGTGACAAATGAGGCCCCAGCACATCTGTCCCTAGTGCAAGGCACAGCCACTCTCCCGGCCCTGATTGTCTGTACATGAGAGTGGGCCTGGAGCTGGGAGATGGCACACCCCAGCACCTGAGTGGGACCTTTCACAGAGAAATCACTTCCTTTTTGTGCTTTGTTGAGTCTTGGCAAATCTTAACCCAAGTCCTTCCTGGGGACAGGGAAGGAAGGGGTCCCCAGATTGTCAGATGCACAGAAATAACTGAAAGTCCTTGGCATTAAATGCAGCCTTGAGTCTGGTTTTGGAAGAAATTGGCCTTCTTGGAAACCGTAGCCTCAGGGATGCAGAGAAACTAGGTCAGGACAGGAACCTGGGCAGGGAGTGAGCTTCGTTCCCTTCACCAGACCTGGGAGGGCTCAGCTGTGTGGTCTGCAGCAGGTCAAGAAGCAAACTCTAGAAGGCCCTGCCCTCCTGGACTAAAATCTTCACTTCTCACGAGTGGATGGTCCAGTCCTCATGCAGCCAGGGCATGTCCCAGGAAAGCCCCCAGGGTGGCATGAGAAGCAAAAGGAGGTTTTCAGACTGCTTTAACCAGGAGTATGAACCAACAAAGAGTACAACCAAATGGTATCTGTGACTTCCAAGGCCAGGTCATCAAAGGCTGAGAGCTCCCTCCTGCTGGGCGTGCTGAAGCCCTCATTCCTGCAGATCTGAGCCACCAAATGAGAAGTCTGAGCCGCCTCAGCCCACTATGCCATGGGAAGCCCAGGCTGCAGCAAGAGGCTACGTGGAGAGGATCCATTCAGCAACCCTGGGCTACCAGCTGGCAGCCAGCATCAGTGTCCAGCCAGGTAGGTGAGTCACCTGGATTGCTGGCCCAGTCAAGCCTTCTGATGACTCCAGCCCTGCTGATATCTGACTATTACCACATGAAAGACCCCACACAACAACTCACACAGCCGAGTCCTCCCCATATTCCTGACCCTACAATTGTGAAATGTCATATGATACAATGGTGTCATCTTAAGCTACTAGCTTTGGGTGATTTACATTGCATTCATAAGGTTGTGCACATGCTAAGAGGTGTGTGCAGGCTCAAGAAAGACCTAAGAAGGCCCAGAGCTATTACTTCTGGCTGACCTTGAGGCCCTGTGCCAGCAGGAAGTGAAGGCCAAAGGAGAGTTGTCAATTAACTGGCTGGCTGAGTGTTGAAGGCATGCCAGACACACATACACAGAGCCCCGTGGCAAAGATCAGGGGACATACTGGCTTCAGGCTGCATTAGTCAGGATTTTCCAGAGAAACAGAACCAATAGGATAGATAGGTAGGTAGGTAGGTAGGTAGATAGATAGATAGATAGATAGATAGATAGATAGATAGATGGATAGACAGATAGATAGATATTTATAGGACGGATTGTTTCACCCAATTATGGAAGCTAAAAAGTTCCATGATCTACTGTCTGCAAGCTGGAGAGCCAGCCATTGCTGTAATCCCACAGCATCATTCAGTCCAAACCCAAAGGCCTGAGAACACAGGGAGCCAGTGCCGTCAGTCCCACTCCAAGTCTATAGCTCCAAGAACGGCGAGTGCTGATGTTCGCGGGCAGGAAGAGATGGATGTCTCAGTTCATGCAGAGGGAGCAAATTTACGCTTCCTCACTTTTTTCTTCTATCTGGACAAAATTCACCATCAGTGGATTAGATGGTGCCCACACACATTGATGAGGGGTTGTCTTAGTCTGTTTTGTGCTGCTATACAAGAGAATACCTGCAACTGAGTAATTAATAAAGAACAGACATTTACTTCCTACGGTTCTGGAGACTGGGAAGTTCAGGGTCAAGGGATCCATCTCTGGTGAGGGTCTTCCTGCTGTGTCATCCCATGTCAGAGCACAGAATGGCAAGAGCGGGCGAGAGAGAGGGAAGGTGGCTACACTCATCCCTTTATCAGGACCTCGCTCCCATGATAACCAAATTAATCCATCCATGAAAACAGAGTCCTCATGGCCTAATCACCCTGTGAAGAGCCCACCTCTCAACACTGTTGCACTGGGGCTTAAATGTCTGACGTATGCTTTTTGGGGGGACACATTTAAACCACAGCAAGGTTGAACTTCTTTACCCAGTCTACTGATTCAAATGCGAATTTCTCCCGGAAATGTTCTCATAGACACACCCAGAAATAATGTTTTACCAGCTTTTTGGGCATCCCTTAGCTTGGTCAAGTTGTACTGAAAATTAACCATCACACAGGCATTCAAGGAAATCTCTGTCCAATTGCTAGCTGACCACTATGCTAACTGAGCAGAAACTTCAGTGACCACACCTGACAAAGAGTGCAGGCTTCACACAATTAGCTCAGAAAAGCCTCTGAACAAATAACAACAACAATAACAAACCCTGGGCAGCGGGGAGAATCTGATTCCCAAAGTTGCCACATTTCATTATTTAAAATGCCAGTTTTCAGCAAAAAGTTAAGAAATATGCAAAGAAACAAGAAAGGATGACTGTTGTCAGACACAGGGAAACAAGCAGACAGTAGAAATGGTTCCCAGGGAAGCCCAAGTATTGGCCAAACTTAGTAGACGAATATTTTAGGTCAGCTACTTAAAATATGTTTACTGTAGTCCCAGCACTTTGGGAGGCTGAGTCAGGAGGATTGCTTGAGCTCAGGAGTTCAAGATATGCCTAGGCAACACAGCAAGACCCCATCTCTACAAAATTCTTAAAAATGAGCTGGGCATGGTGTGTGCCTGTAGTCCCAGCTACTCAGAAGGCTGAGGTAGGCCCTGAATTTTGTGATTGCTTGTGCCCAAGACTTCGAGGCTGCAGTGAGCTATGATCACACCACAGCACTCTAGCCTGGGTGACAGAGCAAGACTCTATCTCAAAAAATTAAAAAACAAAATAAAATACCATATATATATATACACACACACATATATACACACACACACACACACATATATATATGTTTAAAGAACCAAAGCAAAGTATAAAATAATGTTTCACTGAATGGAGGCTATCAATAAAGAAATAGAAATTATAAAAAAGAAACTTATAGGCCGAGTGTGGTGGCTCACGCCTGTAATCCCAGCACTTTGGGAGGCTGAGACAGGTGGATCACCTGAGGTCAGGAGTTCAAGACCAGCCTGACCAACCTGGTGAAGCCCTGTCTCTACTAAAATACAAAAGTAGCCAGGCATGGTGGTGCATGCTTGTAATCCCAGCTACTCGGAAGGTTGAGGCAGGAGAATCACTTGAACCTGGGAGGCGGAGGTTGCAGTGTGCTGTAATTGTGCCATCACACTCCAGCCTGGACAACAGAGCAAGACTCCACCTCAAAAAAAAAAAAAAACCTTATAGAAATTCTGGATGTGTTGCTGAGGTGTCCAATATTTTGGCTGAAAGATGTTCCATGATTTTAATTACTGGGGATAAAAGGAACAACGATCTGGAAAATAACAACATTTTCAAATAAAAAGTGGCTGAGACCGAGTACAAAATGATGCCTCAGTCTGCAGGGAGTGTGACCCACGGGAGACAGACGGGTGTTTCTCACCCTCCTCTGCCTCCTGCTCAGACTGATTTCAGTGTCTTATGCGTGGCAGGCACTCAGTTGTCTTTGTTGAATCCTGAGGTTGAAGGGGTCGGAGAGAGAGGAGGGGAGTGGCAGGAATAACGGAGACATTTACAGGGTGGGAGCAGAAAAGAGTGTTTTAGACTTGGTGACTTCTCTGGTGACCTCAGTGCTGTTTTGTGGCAGTGCTTTTCAGGTGCAGGAAGTGGTTTGCCTTTGCCCCAGCTTAGGCACTTCCTCTTTGCAGAAGAATCAGAGGCCTGCAAGAACTACTCATCCTGCACCTGGAGTAAAACCATACGGCTTGGAAACAAAGTCTGCAGGCTTCGAGCCAGTTAACGGAGTGGCTTCAGAGGCGTAGACGTGTGTTCTGTTCATGTCCGGTGTGTGGAGCACACTGATGTGTGCAGGCCTTCCCCAGGGGCTCAGTGTTTAGCGGGACATGGACACAGACACCTCACCACAGGGCCATCTGAGAAGTGCCGTGCAGACCAGCAAGCTTTCACAGGATGGTCACGCAAGAATAAGAAGAAAGTCTGCAGCCTACGGATGATGTGCAATTCTCCCCGATGTCAAAAGAAATCCAAGGCCTGTGAAACCCATAGACTCAGTGAGGAAAACTTTTGACCACCTGCAGTGACTCGAGCTACTTCTCTGAACTGCTGGAGCGCTTAGTGTAGCTAGTCGATCACTCAGGCCTTGGCTTGCTCGCTCCTCGTCCTGCTGCTGACCTCGGGTCCATCCACCTGATCGTCCTCACTCTAGCATGATAGCAGGCGAGGACGTGGAGGTGGTCAGTGACTCAGCAGGATTCTGTTGAGTAGCTCCTGGGTAGATATTCATCAGATCATTTTTCTTTGTTATTAGATTTTTTTAAAAATGTGATAAGGAATGGAGATGCCAGTGGAATAATGGGATAAGGGGTTGGAATGTTGGGGTACAATTAGCTTTACCAGTCTTTTATTCGTGCTCTTTCTTTGTCTAATTCCAAAGATAATAGTGACTTGACTTTATTTAGAACTCCAAACACAGACCCTGCCTGAAATAGGAAGCCAGTCTAACATCTGGAATCCCCTGATTATACTCATGGAAGACACTGTCCTTTTCCTACTTAATGGAATTTCCTCATTTCCTTTCTTGCCAAAAGAATCCAATTTTGCATTAAAGTTGCAGGCAAAGAGCCCTAAATCTCAGAGAAACTAGGCTTCCTGCAGTCCCTTTGGTTTAAGCAATTTAACTGTAGCAATCCCCTTTCCTTTGCTACCGACTGTTATGGGGTGGCACAGAACCCTATTCCGCACAGGGAGAGGTAAACAGAAGTCAGATAAAGCCTCCAGGTCTTTTTCTCTATGGCTTCCTTCTGGTTTGGGATGCTCATGTGATGCCTGGAGCTCTCGTAGCTATTTTGTAACTAGGAGGTAAGCAGTGCGTGGCCTAAAGCTCTTGTGCTGAGAGTGAAAACTGAAGGACAGGCCATGCCTGGCTTGCAGGACATCACTGAGCAATGGCACCAGCTCTGATTTTCCATGTCCAGGCCACTTCTGTGACATCCTTAGGTGTCACAATTATTTAAGCCCCTCTGAGATAGGCATTCTCATATTTGTTGCCAAAACCATAAAAGTGATTTTGGAAATATTTTTACAAAAATCAGCCTCAGTGATACTTTACACAGACATATTGATTCCTTTTCAACCAACCTAAACCCCTGTTTTCATTCCTTTCACTGATGAGCTCATCTGTCAGCAGAGACAGGAAGGGCAGCTGAAGGGTGTCACCTCCACATAGGTCGCAGACAGACAGATTGGAGGTTGAAAGCCGCCCGTTGGGCTCTGTGGGTTGCGGAGGGAGGTGTGCTGGAAGGAAGGATGTGGGGAAGCAGCTTGTTCTGCCCTCCCCTTCCGGGCTGCATCCTGGGCCAAGGGTCTTCCCGTGTCAGCCAAGAGCAAAGGGTGGGGAGGCTTTTGGACAGTCAGCATCTTGGGTCTCAGAAAGATACCTCCTCTCTGGGGACCCCCACTACTCCTCAGGCTTGCAGGGAGGGTGGGCAGCGTGGTGCTTTTAAAACATGTTTGCAAATTCTTTGACAGTCCTCTGGCCAAGAAGTGTAGCCTGTGCTCCCTGTCCTTGAACCTGGATGGGTCTTTGTGTGAGTTCTGAGGCTCAGATAAAAGAGCCCACACCTCTGTGTTCAATGCCCTTGGAACACTTGCTCTAGCAGCCTCCATTTAAAAAGTCAGAATTCAGAGGACTCCAAGTGGAGAAACCACATGGAAAGACCAGAGAGAGAGACGGACAGACAGACAGGCAGAGGAGAGAAAGACAGACATACCCAGAGAGAGAGACAGAGAGAGGGAGAAGAGAGAGACAGACAGGAGGAGAGGGAAGAGAGAGACAGCAAAACAGAGATACACACAGAGAGAAAGGAGAGACAGAGTTGTAGAGAGAGACGAGAGAGAGTGGAGAGGGAGAAACAGAGACAGAGACACAGAGAAAGGAAAGATTGAGAGTTAGAGACAGAGAGATACAAAGTGAGGCAGAGAGAGACAGAAAATGATAGAAAAAGAGACAGAGACAGACACATACAGAGAGAAAAGAGAGACACACACACACAGAGAGAGAGAGAGAGAGGTGAGAGAGAGAGAAAGGAGAGAGAGAGGGAGCTGGCTCAGCTGTCCTGTCCCCACCGCCTGGGGCTGGACCTGTGAGTGAAGAGGTCACTGAGATGGCCCCCGCCTGGCCTCAGTGTTTGCTGCAGCCCCCTGAGAGAATGCCTGGCTGAGCTCCGCCTGATCGGATGGAGACTCTGGCAGGGTCATATTCGTTCTGGGAATGGAAGAGCTCAGGCTGATTGGGTTGCTGATGTCGCCATGGTTACCTGGAGTCACTAGAGGGAGAAAGACAGCCTCATTTGAGTGGGATTCAGGGTCTGGCCATCCAACTCTGACTGCGTGTGTGACATGCACTGCTGCTGTGTGTTTGGCCTTTCCATTTGTGTCCCCAAAATCTCCACTCCAGCTACTGATGTTTTAAGATATTGAAGACTCAAGCAATCACCTTAACATCAGCAAAAGCCTGGGATGCATCTAGGACGCTAGGCTGTCTTTTTGCTTTGGGGGGAAAACGTTGGAGCCTCCTAAAATTTAGTGCCTTCCCTCCTGAGCCTGGGTTTTGCTGCTGTAGGGAGACTGACAGGAAGGCTAAGGACAGATGGAAGGAGAAAGCCGTGAGAGACACCGGACAGTGGAGAAGGTGGGGGATGCAGGTGTGAAGACTGGAGGAGGAGCGCTGCTGGAGGCACACAGTCACTTGTGTTTTTGAAAAATGGCTCTCTTCAGAAGGCCTGCTCTTAACACGCCTTTCAGGGCACAGGGTGTTGGACAAACAGGCGCCTTCCCATTTGTCCAGGTGGAGGGGTGACTTCAAAGCTTAGGTGTGAACGTCCCTGTGGAAAATGGGGCCATTAAGCCCCAGACAGTGTGATTGTGACTGGTGACTCAAGTTCACAGTGGTTTGGGTTCCCGTGGCCATTTCCTTTAATGACACATTTGCCTTATGAATTGTTATCTGTAATTTCTGAGGAGACAAAAATAAAAGCAGAAGTAGTTGGTTCCAAAGATTTAACCATTTCTTCCATTTCTCAGTGTTCATGACTTCATGAGCCATGAGGCAGAGGAGAGGACATGGAGGAGATGGCAAGACAGCAGGTTCCCGGGCTGTGCAGCGGGGAGGGCAAAGCCAGACGCATGGTGAAGGGGACTAGCCGGGCCCGGAGCCCCAGGCGGTGCCTCACCCAGCTGGGGTGGGAAGCACAAGGGCGGGAGATGAGGGCCTGCTTCCAATGCTGCTGGTCTGCCCTGAGTTTCAAAGTGCACGACCCAGGGCTGGCTAGCTTCACAGGAGGATTCAACCAAGAAGAAAAACTGGAATTTTGCGATTCCAAAGCCTTCCACGAAACTCCTTGAATATGTTTGTATGGATGTGCTACTTACATTTTATATGACTTTTGACCCAATAATTTCATCTTTCTACACCTAGATGATTCCCCCAGAGACAGCATAAAAGGAAAATAAATCAGAAGGTCCAGTGGAGAGCTTCTACCCTCATTACCAGCTCCAGGGACAGGAATCGGCACCTGGTGAGAGAGAGGGACAAAGGCATCAACTTTTAATTTTCCACCTTTGAGGAAATCTTTCACCAGTCCCTCACAGCCCCCACTTTTATTTTCCAACTTCTCAGCCTGTTTTCAAGGGCTCCTGAGTGAAACCATTTAGGCCCTTTGCCTCCTCTTTGCTCTCTCTCTGAGGCAGCCTGAGTGGTTTGTTCTCCCAGAGGGGCCCTGGGTCTTCTCAGGCATCTGCCCGGGCCCAGTCACCCTCCTCCAACTGGAATGTTCTGCTCAGCATTTTTTTCTGGTTAAAGCTCAACCTACCACCATGATATTCCTTTTGGGGGGCAATTTGCAATAGGTGTGTCACAATTTTACAGGTGCAGCCCCATTAGCTGAAAACATTTATGAGTCATTTCTATATTTACAGGAGTGCAAGATCCACAAATGTGCCTGCACGTTGTATACAATGATAGACAATAAAGAAGGCCATCTGCATGTCCCAAGTTAAATACAGTGTGACCCAGCCACTCTGGGATACATGTAGCTTTAAACAGAAGTAGGTAAGTATGCCCAGACATGGGAAGATGCCTAAATGAGTAATTGAAGGCTATAGAACAATATCACTGTAAGCTAAGCAACTTGAAACGACCAGCATTTATTATCTCCCAGTTTCTGTGGGTCAGGAGTCCAGGTACAGCTTAACTGGCCCTTCACAACCAAGGTGTGGGCTGGGGCTGCAGTCACATCTGAGGCTTCACTGAGGAAGGACCTGCTTCCTCACTCACATGATTGCCAGCAACATTCAGTTCCTCGTGTGCTGTGGGACTGAGGGCCTTATTTCCTGCTGGCTATTGGCCAGAGGCTGCCCTCAACTCCTTGTCACAGGGGCCCTCTCCAAGTGGCCACTTGCTTCCTCCAAGGTAACTAGGGAGTATGTCTCCTAAGAAGACTGATGTGATCATCTTATGGAGCATAATCATGTACATCGCATCACCTTTGTCATTTTCTATGGATTAGAAGAGGAAGAGATTTTGCAAGGGAGTGCATATTAGGAGGCAGAGATCATGGGAGAGGTGACCATCTTAAAGGTTGTCCATAATGTATCCATAATATATTTTTAATTAATAAAAGGCAAATGAATCAGGTCATCGAAGGGATGGGTAGCTAACTACCAAAGATTTTACAGCATTGACTTAATGCTGGGAGTGGCTCCCAGCCAGGACCCCATTCCTCAGCACCCATGGACTGTGATCTAGGGAGGACCAAGTGTCTGGTTCTCACCAATGGAACATGAGTGGATGGGGCGAGTGTCACTTCTGGCCCAGAGGATTAAGAAGTGGATGTGACTCCCCACAGTCTCTTTTGCCATCTGCCCATTGAATTGAAGAGAGTCATCATTGAAGCTGTGGAGCTGCCTAGTGAGTGGGTCCAGGAATTCCTGCTGGGAAGTGAATCACCCAAACAGGAGCACCCACATGGATGGAGATACATACAAGAGATAAAACTTTTGGTTTGTTTAGCTGTGCAGGCTAGGATTTAGTTATCACAGCAGCTAGTATACCTTCAATAGTATGTATGGCTTAGTATAATCTGGTTCAAAAATCTGCATATGAGTGTATGCAGTTATAGATATATGTTGCCATATGCACTTTTCAATCTCTTAATTGGGCAGTCAGAATTCTTCAATGTGTCTGCATAACAAACTATATCAAAACTTAGAATCATAAATAATAAGCATTTCTGATCTCTCACAGTTGCTGTGGGTCAGGAATTTGAAAGCAATTAGCTGGGTGGTTGGGGCCGCTGTCTCATCTGAAGGTATGAATGGAGCTGGAGGTTCCACCTCCCAAGCAGCTCCTTATACAGCTGGGCAGTTGGTGCTGCTTGTGTGTGGGAGGCATGCAGACCTCTCCGCAGGGCTGCTTGAGCATCCTTATGGCATGGCAGCTGGCTTCCTCCAGAGTGAGCAATCCCAGAGAGATCAAAGCAGAAGACTCAATGTTTTATCAGCTAGCCTTGGAAGTCAGGCACAATCATGTTTGTGATGTCTGTTGATGATACAGGTCAGCCCTATTCAATGCGGGACAGGACTACACAGAACATGAAGAGGCAGAGGCTGGCTACCATAGGGAAGTCACAATAGAAAAACACCTTGATCAGAATCTCAGGGTGGGGCATGGAAACTGAAAGGTTTAAGCAAAATAAACAAAGTGAAGAACAGGCTCAGCTGCTCTTAATGGGAGTGGCGATGCAGGCTTTTGTCCACTGAGTGAAGTCACACAGGGAGAGGAGCCACAAGGAGGGTTGCAGAGGTCAGCAAGGCTGTGGTGGACATCTGTGGACACGGTGACAGAGTGAGTTTCAGGGCTGCTCAGTGAAGGCCAGAGATGGCACTGCAGAAGCAGGAGCCTAGCACAGAGATGACCAGGACAGCAAGCCTGCTGAGTGATTTGGAATGATCCTCCCTTTATCTCCAGGGAGCTGGAGCAGAAACCAATGGTGTATTTGTGATGTGGATGGTGGGTCTCACTCTCAGGTATCATGTGGAAGGAGAAAGAGGCTGCTGCTTCTTTAGACTTGCACTCATGTCTGAGTGAGTCCTCCTCTAGGCTTTGGAGATTCAGGTACCTGCTACCTGCTGGGTTCGAGGACCCCCCAAGTGAAGGGTTCATGATCCCCAGGTTGGGAAGTGATGTGCAGGAGAAAACGTCAGCATTTCCATTTTCTCTCTAAAAACCAGAAACCCTGCCCTGTGCTGACACTGAGTGTGCACCTGCTCTCCGGCAGCCCCTGTTTGCTTCCCAAGTCCTGCAACTACTCTTCCCATCACATAAGGAACAGATAGCTTAATAAGACTCCCGCCAAGAGACTGCAGAATAAAGATTCTATTAATCATTTCTCTGGCAATGGGACAATGGCAGAGCTGGCAGAGCCAACACTGTAGATCTCACTGGAGCCCCATGCACATGACAAGAGCAAGAAACTGTTTGAAAGAGAGCCTGACACCAGCACTGTCAACACAAACCATGCCCTGAATATGCTGCTCATGGAGTGTTAGCTAATGCAGTATTAAGCCAGCATTTTAAAAAACTTATCTTTTTATTTTAATTGACACATAATAGTTGTATGTATTTATGGGCTACAATGTGATATTTCATTACATGTATATATTGTGCAATGATCAAATCAGGGTAATTAGCATAACCATTACAACCTCATTACTTCTTTGTGATGGGAACATTCACAATGCCTCTCTTCTAGCTATTTGGAGATATACAAGAACTTATTGTTAGCTACAGTCACCCTACTGTGCAGTAGACACCAGAGCTTATTCTTCCTTTTAACTGTATCTCTGTACCCGTTAACCAACATCTCCCCATCTTCCTCTCCCCACTAGCCTTCTTGTCCTCTTGGTAACCACAATTCTACTCTCTACTTCTATGAGCTCAACTTTCTTTTAACTCCCACATATGAGTGAGATCATGTGGTATTTCTTTTCTGTGCCTGGCTTATTTTGCTTTATATAACATCCTCCAGGTTCATCCATGTTGCTGCAAATGACAGGATTTCATTCTTTTTTCATGGCTGAATAGTATCCCATTGTGGATATGTACCACATTTTCTTTATCCTATGTGTCCTTGATGGACACAAGTTGATTTCATCTCTTGGCTATTGCAAATAGTTCAGTCAGCATTTTTAGCAGAACATTTGGAAATAGTCTTTCAGGTTTATCTTATCTTTTAAAAGTTTTGGTGTATATTTTGTAATGTGTATAATACATAAATACAGTAGTTATGTGTATATAGTAAATACACACAGATATATGTATATTGACTTTTTACATTTAACAGTGATGTAGTTCAGAAAATGAGATGCCCTGTTTGGGTGACTATTCTATCTCAGGTGTTAGGTTGAATGACCAGGTGGATAACTGTCTAATTTCTTGCTGGCCCACTGAGACATCCACCCTTCATCACCTCCTCCAGAGCACAGGTCGAAGGCAGCTGCAGTCACATAGTGCTTGAGATGCAGCCGGTAAGGCCATTCCTGTATCACTGACCCTGAAAGCCAGCTTTATGCTCTTTTCTGTGCCGAATAGATTGTCCTGGAGAGTTTGTTTTTTATTTGCTAATCTCTATGCTTGGAGGTCTTTGTGGAATGGAAGTTTTCTCATTAGCAGGCAACACAATGAAAAACTTCCTAGTAACAGATCTTAAAAACGTTATCTGGGCCGGGCACAGTGGCTCATGCCTGTAATCCCAACACTTTGGGAGGCTGAGGCAGGCAGATCACCTGAGGTCAGGAGTTCAAGACCAGCATGGCCAGCATACTTGCCAGGTCTGTCCCACAGACCCTGGCCAACCGATGGATGAATGGGGTACTCAGACACAGATATGCAGTGGAAGAGCAGCTGGGGGACTGCCAGGCTTTAATGGCCAAAGTGCAGCAGCCTTGAGAAGCTGGAGCTGCTTGCTTTTATTAAGTGCAGGCACAATGCTAAAAGCCTGAAGCAATACACAATCTGTGGGTAAATAACAAATATTGTTCCTCTTTCAGGGAACTTATGGAACTTATGGCAGATGATCAAAGGTCAGCTCCTGGTCAACATAAGTAAACAAGCCTGTTTAAGATAAATTCCCCTATACTCCCTTGTACCTACTCCTTGCCCTCTGCCTCAGGGTTAGAGAACAACTGTCTTCAGCTATTCTCCCCTGAAACTATGCAGAGCCTTCCGACCTTTCAGAAGGCCTGCTCCTTTCCCTGTAGTTTCTCCCATCACTCTAACCAACCTCCTAAACATGGTAAAACCCCGTCTGTAAAAAAATACAAAAAATTAGCCGGGCATGATGGCCGGTGCCTGTAATCCCAGCTACTCGGGAGACTGAGACAGGAGAATGGCTTGAACCCAGGAGCGGAGGCTGCAGTGAGCTGAGATTGCGCCATTGCACTCCAGCCTGGGTGACTGAGCAAGACTCTATCTCAAAAAAAAAAAAAAAAAAGAAAGAAAAAGAAAAAAACACTTTATCCTGCCAGGCATGGAACTGAACCAGGAATCCATGAAACAAGTAAAGCAACTCTGGGGGCCCCTGGGTGGATCTCTGCTCCTAGCTGGGAGCCATCCTTCCCTCATGCGTCCAGGAGGCTTCTACTTTCAGGGCTTGAAAGACAAAAATGGGTGCACACAGAGCCGGGGGTTCAATCCCGTTTATCTCTAGGGCCATGCTTTCTGCTGGACATGGTGGGCTCAGGTGTCTGAATGTGCTTGGACCAGACTTGAGTCAGAAGAAGAATCATCCTTCAATTTAGCTATGAGAACAGCACTGTTCCTGAGTGGTGAGAGTCAGCCTGCATCCCTCTGGGGCCTGGAGTCCCTGCAGGCATCGTGAACTGCTTCCATGGCCCCCGCGTGGGGTGCAGCAGGACCTGGTGCCCAGGAGGGGTAGCCGTTCATGTGGCAGGCTCACAGCCTCTCTGCTGAGTGCCATCTCTTCCCAGAGCTGGCAGATTTTCCACGGTGGTACAGATGGCCTGAAAATGGCCAGGATTTGGGGCCTCCACATCTCCATGGCTTGGCCCCAATCAGCAACCAGCACGGGCATCCTAGCCTATGAGTGGCCACCTGCTTTCAGTGTGATGGGAGCACACATCAGTTGCAACAGGGTTACCAGGCTTAGTCAACAAAAATATTGTCCTCTGCAATATTGGGGATATAGTTATACTAAAGTTTATTTGCTGTTTGTCTGAAATGCAAACTTAACTGGGCCATCTGTATTTTATTCAACAACGCTAATGACAAGGGCTTTGAATCTGAGTTCTCCTATTTAGTGACCGGAGAGCTGCCTGAGCTCTCTGAGTCTTAGTTTTGTAGTCTGTAGAATGGGAAGGACAATGCCACCTCTCTGAGCTATCCATGTGGCAATACGCGAGATGGGAGAAAACCTTCCAGCTGAGTGGCTGGGGTCTTGGCCCACCTGTCTCTTATGTTGTGCAGGGGAATGCAGCTGCCCAGCTCCATGTGCGAGGAGAACTCCAGTGGAACAAGGATGGCTTGTAATGATGCTCGTGACAAAGGTTGCCATTTATAATTGGAATTCCTGACCAAGGTTTCCATTCAGCACACAACAGTCCCTTCATAAGTGCTGGATGCAGTCCACACTCTGTCATTGCCACCATCAGCTCTCTGGCTTGAAAGACCCTGGGAGTGCCAGTGAGTCAATAGTTACCGTTTGATGAGAGCTGCTTTATCACTCCCAGGTGGCTCTGTCTCTCACCATACTGCATAGGGATGGAGTCACTATGGTGTTGGGTGGACTATGGCTCCAGGCCCAGCAGTTCACAATGATGGCATGAAGACTTTGATGGTTAAAAGGGGTCAACTTGACTGGATTGAGGAATGCCTGGATGACTGATGAAGCAGTTTCTGGGTGTGTCTGTGAGTCAGAGGACTGAGAGGAAGACCCCCTCTCAATGTGGACGGGCACCCTCCTGTCAGCTGGGGGTGGACAGGTGGACAAGGCAGGTGGAAGAAGGAGGATGGATATCCAGAACTCTCCCTCTCTCTCTCTCCCTATCGCCCTTCTCGAGCAGGAGACTTTCTCTTCCTGTCCTTGGACATCAGACTCCAGGTTCTTCGGCCTTTGGACTCTGGGATTTGCATCAGCAGCCTCCCGGTTGCTCTCAGACCTTTGACCTAGGACTGGGGGCTGCACTATTGGCTTCGCTGGTTTTGAGCCTTTCAGACTTGGACTGACTTTTTTCATAACCCAGCCTGCAGATGGTCCAGCGTAGGACTTGGCCTTTGTAACTGTGTGAGCCAATTCTCCCTAATAAACTCCCATGTGTATATATATATGTGTATATATATATATATCCTATTGGTTCTGTCCCTCTGGAGAACCCCAAATAATACAAAGCCTTTCTTATAGTCTCCCAGGCATGCTCCTCACTCCTGACATAGGGACATCATCTAGTCTTCACCCCTAGGGAAACTCACCCACGGCTTCATGGCAGGAGGGCACACTGTTTCCCATGAGGCCGGTGGACTCCAGTCCAGCATGGGCATCCTTAGCCCTGCACCCACTCCTCAGCCTGAACAGACCCAGGAGACAGCGCTGCACATCAGGAGGCTGGGGGTGCATCCTGGGAGATGCCTTCGGGCCAACTTCCCTGGAACTTTCCAGTTGCCATGGTGACAGTCAAAATCATGGTGATATTTCAGGTGGTTGGCAAGACACAGAATCTGGGACAGCATGCTGCAGGCTGATGTCCTTCTGATTCAGTGTCTGTGGCTTGGTGCTGGGAAGGGTGGGCTTGAGGAGAGGATCATGCAGGGCTAGAGAGGATTCTCCTGGGCCAAGCAGACAGCTTTGCCCGGAACTGTGCCAGTTAAACCTGGCATCTCTCCTGGTGTGTGTAATGCCATGGCAGTGACGCTGCTGAGTGGCAGTTTGTGACATTAGGCAGGAGGTTGATTTATTATGGTTTGTAACGGGTCATCCAGGAACAGCAGCCATTGTTTTAATGAAAAATCCACATGGCTGATGATGGAGAGAAACGTAAATTGCCTTGGAGGACAGCGTGGGCCTTGGGAGTGACCCAGTCCAGTGAGATTCTTACCAGCTGCCACGTGCCCACCTGTGCAATGTGCATTCGGAGCTACTTGTAAGAAATGCTGCTGGGCACAGTGGCTCACGTCTGTAATCCCAGCACTTTGGGAGGCAGAGGTGGTCAGATCACCTGAGGTCAGGAGTTCGAGATCAGCCTGGGCAATACGGTGAAATCCTGTCTCTACTAAAAATACAAAATTAGCTAGGCGTGGTGGCACATGCCTGTAATCCCAGCTACTCAGGAGGCTGAGGCAGGAGAACTGCTTGCACCTGGGAGGCGGAGGATGCAGTGAGCCGAGATCGCACCACTGCACTCCAGCCTGGGCAACAAGAATAAAATCTCCATCTCACCAAAAAAAAAAAAAAAAAAGAAATACCTTCTACTAGTTACCTGGGTCCTTATTTTTGATGCCATAGCTAGATTGGCCTCTGTTTTGTAATGTTTACCCATTGTAGTTTAATAATGTTAAAAATAATATTTCTAAACTAGAAAATAAGAAACTCATAGAGGAATATTCAGAACCACTCATGATTTCCATCCAGGTGTCGAACGCCAGGCCCCAGATCTTGCCCCGCTCTACCCTCCACCGCCGGGATGCTAAAGCTGTGTTTTCTGCTCACGTGGGAAGGAGGACCCAGAGTATGTGGGGAGGGGCCAGCAAGGGCAGAGTCTATGAGGGGCTTCTGTCTGATTTGAGGTGGGGCTTAGTGAGGATGGGGTCACGGTCTGGGTTGATGGGGCAGCCAGGTGAAGAGTTGAAGGGAGGGACGCGCAGCCTCCCAGGGGCCAGCCGTCTGTGGAAGTTTTCCATGGAAGGGTTGATGACTCTTTCGGGAAGTTCCTGTCATAAATAATTAAGCTGCTTGCTTGCAGCAGAGTCTGCGGAAGGAGCTGTGATGCCAACAGCAGGGGGCGGAGAGCCAGCCCTGCCTGCAGACGAGGGTGTGGAGGTGTCTGTGTGGCGGGGGCTGGATGGCTCCGGCTCTCACAGGACACATATGAACACATGGTAACCTAATCACTTTGCATGTGTTAGCTCAGGTCGTAATTTATGGCAGCTGAAATGGACAGCACTAAAAAGGACATGGGAGATGGAAAAACCATTGCCTTTTGCATGCCACACTCCCGCTCACATAGTTCCAGGGTGTATGTGCCTACACGCACATGGAGAGCTGTGTGTGAGACTGTGTGTACGTGTATATAGGGCTGTGTGTGTGTATGTGTAGGGCTGTGTGTGTGCGTGTGTAGGGCTGTGTTTGTGTAGGACTGTGTGTGTGTATGTGTGTAGGGCAGTGTGTGTGTGTGTATGTGTGTAGGGCAATGTGTGTGTGTGTATGTGTGTAGGACTGTGTGTGTATGTGTGTAGGGCAGTGTGTGTGTGTGTGCGTGTGTGTAGAACTGTGTGTGTATGTGTGTAGGCCTATGTGTGTGTA
>NW_012101499.1:739196-744530 GCF_000951045.1 Mandrillus leucophaeus | reverse complement strand
GTTGTGTGTGTGTGTGCATGTGTGTAGGCCTGTGTGTTTGGTGTGTGTTTAGGGCTGTGAGTGTACACGTGTGTAAGGCTGTGTGTGTGTGTAGGACCCTGTGCGTGTCTGAGTTTTATTGGGGTTGTGGGTGGAAATAAGTGCAGAATATTTAATCAAGGCAGCGAGTTCTAATTTCCTTTTTAGATGAAAAATTGCAATCTTTACCTTGTCAGGCAAGTGGAAATGTGATAAATGTCCCAGTTTCCGTGCAACTGTTTTTCTGTTGACAGCTGTCAAGTTCCACCTGGCACACTTGGGGCTGCACTGGTATTCTGGCCTTGTCTCACCTTGCCCTCAGGTATAGGATGTGCTCATGGTGCCCCATGGCAGCGAGGAGACACTGCCCTGCTTCGCACCCTGTGAGCCCCTAGGGACCCCTTGTTGTCCCAGCCCTGTGGACACCCACACGTGCCAGGGGATCACAAATGGCCAGCAGGTGAGGAAAGGCACCAATTGTCCCTCAGCTGCCAGAAAAGAAAGTCCTTGAAGCAGGGCACCACCTCCAGGGGCTGAGGATGTCATAAAGTGGTTGACTTTAAAGAACTCAAAGACAGGTGCAGGGTCTTGAGGAGGTCTGAAGTCCCAAGTGGGGCCGAGAGGAAGGGGTAGAGGGTGGGAGATAGCAGGTCTGGGAGATAACGCTGGGGCCCCATGAAGCAGGCCCAACGAGCGTGCAGGAAGGAGAGGGCTCTCAGTTGTGGAGGAATCCACATACAATTTTCAAGACATTATTATTTATCCCATTTGGTGTTACAATTCAGAAGGAATTAGAGAATCGCAAGCAAAATAAAACAAACTACTCAATCATCTGAGTAAAGTCCTCAGTGCATGGTGTGATTTCATCAGAGAGAAGGTGATTTTGAAAGATGGGTTTCAGAGTGAACAAATAGGAAAAGAAAAGGGGATCCTGGCACTGGTGTGAGCTAAGTTGCTTGGGTGCATCTGTAGCAAATGGATTTTAAAATACAGGCATTTAACATAATACTGGACAGTAAGATGTAATGGCATCAAAAGGTATCCGTGGCATAATACTACATGAAAATATGGAAGGTGGAGCCCACATCGCCCCTCACATATGTAGGTATGTCTACATGCAGAAAAAAGACAGGAAGGAAGTGGGCAAACTTACTAGAAACGGTTAGATGTGGGAGGCAGGAACACAAAGTGGTCTCCTTTTTTTTCTCTCTGTTCTTTTTCTTTTGGTTTTGCTTCCCTGTGTTTGCCTTTTCCTTTTTTTTTTTTTTTTACAATGAATATATATATGTGTAAAACTATGTAAAACAACGCATATATACATATGTGTATGTGCATGTTGTAAATAAGGAAAGCAATATAAGAAAAGACGTTTGGGAAATGTCTACTGTATGTTGACTTACGCATGGTCCAGGGCCGTATCAGTTACCTTATCTAACGTGTTCAACAGTTCTCTGAAAACTGGTAACTATTCTTATCAGTGTGTAGGCCCCAGGCTTAGAGGTTTGAGAGGTCTCTCCCCAGGCTCAGAGGCTCGAGCTGTCTGTCCCCAGGCAACGAGCGTGTAGGTGGTGGGCCTCCTCTCCTGGTCGGGTTGCGTTTGTTTCACTGCCCCTCCACCATGAAGGCAGGGCGTGGCCTGGCAGCCTTTCCGCCCTGGCACAGGTCAGTGGGGAGAGCTCATCTCAGTTCTGTGATCATTTCTGCGCCCCGGACTGCCTGATTATCCAATTAATCTGGAAGCCGAGTGCCCTGCAGGCTGTGCCTCCCCATGTGGGTTTCAGAAGGCTCATGGAGTCTCTATAGAGAACATCAGCAAGTGACTAGCAAGACCTTCTATGCAGGAAGGTGACGCTGATGGCCGCTGGGCCTTTGCCTTGGCTCAGTATGCCTGCTGGAAGGGCATCTGGGGACTGTTCCCGGTGAGGTCCCCAACCAGGAGAAAGCTCTTTAGAGGTGCTGCTATGTCAAGGGCAGGACAGGCTTTTGCAGAGTGCTGAGCCATAATCCAGGCACTCCTGTCTTCAGAGCCCAGGAGAAGCCCAGGTACTTTTGTTGTAAATAAGTGACATTTGATCAAGACCAGAAAGACACATGTCGTTGGGTTGTGCCTGGCAACCAAATTCCTCCAGGCTGTTACTCAGGGCCGGCTGTTCTTTATTATGGGATTCATCATGTTGGGGGGCGGGGGGGAAATGCAATTCCTGCTCTCCTAAAAGCACACAGTGTGTTTCCATGCCCTGATGTCATTTATCATCTATGGCAGGAAAAATAACTTGGGCATACCTTTTTACTTGGTCCCTAACATTGCAGTGGCTCATGACCAAGATGAAAACTGGCTCTCAACCTTCATGCTCAGAGCATTCCACATGGACACCTGTTTTTGCCCTTGAACTATGAATTTCATAGTTAGTAGAGGCGTCTCAGAGCCCTCTGGGGAGTGGTCATTAACAGGGATGGGCTATTTGGAACCAAGTGAGACCATCTTGCTAAATTCAGTCAGCACCAAGCACCAAGATGCACAGGACCTTGCGCAGGTAGCTGCAGGGACCTGACAGGAGCAGCCCCTCGCCTGCAGCCATTGTGAGTCCAAGGGAGCTGGGACTCCTCAAGTAACCAGGAGCTACCAGGTTGGGCCCAGGTGGCCGCTGCTGTTGCCTGAGGGCCTTCCTTACCTTCTGCTAGACATGAAGCTCTTCTGAGGCAGAGGTCTTAGATTTTCCTGTCTCATCCCACAAGACACTTTCCTGAGTGTAGTAGGTGTGCAAAAACACCCTCAGCATCCCCGCTGCCTGTACACACTGCTCCTTTTAAAGCAATCCCCCCTCCACAGCCCTGCGAGCCTGTTTGTTGTGCCCAGGCTGTAGGCACAGTAAGTCCGGTCTCTCCTGGCTTAGTGTTATTATGACACATTGATGTAACACTGAGCGTCTGGCAGTAGCCTCCTGAGGAGTAGAGTCACCTGTAAAATAAGGGAAAACTGCCCTGAGACTCACTGGCAAGCCTGGAGCACTGCCTTCCTCATCCCTGGGGTAATGCGCTTTGCAGGCAGAGCTGAGCCTTGGTCTCCTTTCCAGTCTCTTGGCAAATTCCTGAACAATTGTCATTTCCAGTTCTCGCATCCTTAAATGGCAACGATGCTATATTTGCCACATGGAGGGCCCAGATGCATGCATGGGCCTACGTCCAGATGCATGCATGGGCCTACGTCCAGGTGCATACATGGGCCTGTGTTCAGGTGCATACGTGGGCCTGTGTTCAGGTGCATATGTGGGCCTCTGTCCAGACGCATAGGTGGGCCTATGTCCAGTTGCATACGTGGGCCTGTTTCCAGACGCATAGGTGGGCCTATGTCCAGTTGCATACGTGGGCCTGTTTCCAGATGCATAGGTGGGCCTATGTCCAGACGCATAGGTGGGCCTATGTCCAGGTGCATACGTGGACCTGTGTCCAGCGGGGCTCCCTCTGTGCACACTCTCCCACTTAGGCTTGCTGGTCCCTTCTACACTCTAAAGGGTAAGTACGGGGCCCCGAGAAAAGCAGGGCCTGGTGCCAGGGAAAGCTTTAGGGAATAGGGTCCTGTGGAGAGCTGTGGTCAGAGATGGCTGAGTGACTGGGTGGCGACGATTTTAGGCTCGGTTCCACCAACTGGGGTGCTCCCTCGCATGCCTGTTGGGGAGCCTGAGCCTCAGTGTGTGCAGCGGGGGTGATGGGCATGGGGGTGAGGGCTTCCCCAAGCAAGCAGGGAAGGTGCAGGGACCACCCAGTGTCTGCAGGTCACCAGCAGAAGGAGGGGCTCCATAGTCACAAGCCCTTTTTGTTGGCAGGGCCCTGGCTTTCTAAGGTTCTCAGTGCCTCACAGCGGCTGGGGTTGAAGTGGGTTGTCAAGTGAGACAGATGTTTACCTGGTAATGAAAGCCAGGTGGGTGGGGCAAGGTGGCTCCTTCCCCTGTCTTGCCTGCCAATGCCAGGCAGCTGCCTGTCCTTGTCACCTATCTCCCTTCCTTCCTTGGCTGCCTCTCCTTGCTCTGGTGGACCACAGGGGTGGGCGTTGGCATGCGGGAGCTGGTGTCGAGGGGACAGAGGCTGGTTAGACAGCGTGCTGGGGGAGAAAAATGAGGAAGTGCTGTGTTGGTCCCCAGTCCTCTTAGCTGCTGGGGTTGAGGTAAGGCCTGAGGTCACTTTAAGGGGCCTCCATTGCCCCCTCAGTAACCAGAAAGGATGATGTCTTAGAAGGAAGGGCAGTGCCACTGCACCACGCCCTGCTCAGGACCTGGGTCACCAGTTTCTCTCCCTCCTCTTTGCTCTGCTATGGTCACTGCAGTGCCTCACCACCACGTTGCCCTTTAGAGTACATGCATGATGCAGCCAGCGTGTGTGCACATGGGCATGTGTGTGTGCCTGCATGTGCTGTGTGCCTGTTTGCATTTGTGCATGTGTGTATGAGCATGCACACATGTGGGCCTATGTCCATGTGTGCTCACATGTATACATACACATGTGTGCACATGCCTCTGCATGTGTGTGTGTGTGTGTGTGTGTGCATGCATGTCTGTGGGTATATGTGCTTGCATATGTGTGCCTGTGTCTGTTGGGGAAGAGCTTGATTCTCCTTTTTCTGTGAAAACATAAACTTCGTGTCCTCAAGCCTCCCAGGAGACGGATTTCCCAGAGTGGCCCCTTGGCTGACACGTGCGTCTCAAGTATGTCTTGCCAGGCTCCCTCATTTGAGCTGTGAAAATGAGGTTTAAAGGACGGGACCCACATGAGGGCAGTGGCAGCACCCCTGCAGTATGGGTGCCTGGGAGGGTGTCCTCTGCCCCATCCCTGCCCCTGAGGGCTGCCTTCCCGGGGTCTTCCCTGGGGCTGCCTGATATGCAGACAGCTCTGCTCAAATGCTCCTGGGCGTCCTGCACTCCCTGAGTTGATTTGCTTAGTTTTTTTTTTTTTTTAAACTAATGTTTATTTTCACCAAGGTAATGGATGCACAGAGCTGAAAAAGCCAAATGGAACCAGAGACTTGGGAGGAGAACCAGCAGGCCCTGGCCCACTCCTGCAGTTTAACTCCTCCTGAGAATAAGCCTGAAGACACCCTCAGGGTGGCAGAGTGTGGCCCCCGAGCTTAGTGTGGACGGTCTCTGATTCTGTCCCTGGATCAAAGTGTCCCTTCTATGTCTGACTCACCCCGAGCACCATGCTATGATCACACTGTGAGATTCGCCCAGGTGCTCGTGAGCATGGTCCATCCATTCTTATTGCCACATTGGATTCCATTGTGTAATATGCCATGTGCATGATGTAAGTGTCACTTAAATATAT
>NW_012101499.1:731309-738221 GCF_000951045.1 Mandrillus leucophaeus | reverse complement strand
GACAGAGTGAGACTCCATCTCAAAAAACCAACAAACCAACGAACCAAACAAAAAAACCCATTGCACTATCCAAATATTTTGCCCATTTTTCTGTCAGCACATCTGCCTTTTCTTACTGACTTGCAGGAGTTCTTCACATATTTGAATCCACGTCCTTGGTTGGGTATACGTAGGTTTTTATCTTTTCGTCTTGTGTGCTTATTTTAGGGACATTTGGAGAGGGAGCCAATGGTTATCCTACGACTTTTAACTGGAAGTCTATCTTAACATGCTAAGATTTTGAGAGCCCCTCTTCACACCTGCCAACCTTGACACCACAGAAGGGAGAAGCTGTGGCTTCCCTTCTCGGCTACAGTTGTCTTGCTTCTCTCGCAGAAGGTCATCTTACCCTTTCCCATCTCTCACTGTGCAGGGGGTGGCTGCTGCCTTTGTCCTTGGAGCCCATCTTCGCAGACACCTGAAGACCCTCTGCTTGACAGCAGACCCTGCTGGAGGTGAGCCCTGCCTCCTTCTCACCCGGTGGTGCGAATGTGAGGAGGGACTTCCCGAATGCCCTTACTGTGCCCCAGAGACAAGACTGGAGTCAATTACTCACATACTGAAACAAACAGATCATTTCAAAGGATCATTGATTTGTGGTCTCATTTCTTTCTATGAAACCCAGCACGCCAATGTTGCTGGGGCCCCTCCCCAAATCCCTGCAACCTGCCTGGGTTCTGCAGCTACAGCAGCTGGGCAGCATCGCATCTCAGCACTGCAGCAGCCTCTTTGCTTTGAGAGCTTTCCTGGTCCCCAGGGACGTCCCATGCAGGCTGGTGTGACAGAGAAGTGCAGGGCAGTTTGCGACCCTGGGCAGGCTGCCTTGTCTCCCACAGGGACAATTCAGTGGAGTGCTCCGTGCAGGTCCTCAGAGTATCTGTGGTAGGACTGAGTCCAATCACCCACAGTCACCTGCCCGTGAATGCATCCTGGAAGCCATTCACCTCTCCCTGGCTCAGCCCCCTAATCCCTCACTTGTGCTTCTTGGACCCACCTTCCAAAAAGCTACCTGCATCAGGCCTGCTTTTGGAGGACTGCAGACTAAGACACCGGTTTCATTCCAGGAAGGATTTAAGGAAGTTCACAAAATATGTGTAACACATAATTTTTCATGAGGCAATATGGAGAAAACCACGGACTTGTGTTTTGATATCCTTCTCTCAAATTACAGCTACATACGGCCAACACTTCCCAGATCCGCAAAAAATGTGTGAATGCATGTGTGTGATAGTGAAGAATTTTAAAAAAATAAGCCAAAAAGCTCTTTCAGTAGTGAAGATGGGGACAGAAGGCTCAGTTGGCCCTGTTTGATGTGTGTGTTTCCAGTGTGTCTGACGATGGAGAGAGAAATGGGCACAAATCCATCCCAAGTGAAGAGACAATTCTATTGTTGGTGTAAGCCTTGAGCGTCCCAAGAGCAAGACAGTGCTGGCCCATGCTCTGCAATGTGTGTGACAACCACTGTCCCTGCTCTGAAAGCAGAACTGATGGGGCCTGTGAGCTGAATCAGGTGACAGGCTGGCTGCACTGCCCAGACCTCAACCTGCCCCAGCCTCCCAGGGCACCTGCTAAGGCCAAGCCATTAATACCTGTTTGTTAAAACGGGGCCAGACAGGAGGCAGGTGCACAGGGCATGACAGGCTCCCACCATCGCTGGCCGCCCATCTGAGGCAGCGTTTGCTCCTGTTCACGCGCTGGAAAACACGCTGTGCCTGGAAATCCCTCTGCATGCCTCAGCCAGCCGAAGAGGCGCTGGAGCCCTCAGGCCTTGCTGTAAGAAATCCCTGTGGAGGCGGCACGTCTGCCTGCCTTCCTGTCCTCAGCAACCAAAATGGAACAACACAGAGGATGATCATGCAGTGTGGACAAGTCTGTTTCTCCCCCGACAGACTTCCCTGTGTCAGGACAGATGCCAACATGCGGCCAATGCACTTCTAGGTCGGGTACCTTGGAACGAAAATACAGCTGCCAGACCCTCTGGAGAAGAGGTGGGGGCATGGCCACCCGGGATGGCGAGCCACACGGGACGGTCGTGAGAGAGGCTGGGAGTGCTCATGATCGTCAGGGAGTGGCAACTCCCAGAGCGGAACCGTCAAGTCCCCTGCTCCTCCCATGGTGAGAAGATCGGGAGGTCAAGGAACAAAAACCTATGCATGTATGCACACACACAGACTCCACACCAACTGCAACAGCCGCTTCCCATAGAAATGGGTTGGCAGTGAGCCGGAAGGGCCCATGTTCACTTTTCCTGTGGGCACACTTACTTCTGCATTATTTGAAAGCTTTATCCATAAAGAACAGCTTCTGCCTCTGATAGTGGTGGATGCAGTAATTTAGATCAACCGTCCTACAGAGGAGAACTAGAAAAGCTCACACAATATAAAATACAGTGTGCTGCTCAAGGGCATGAGGAAGTGAACAGGTTGGTGAAAATTACCCAGCCAAGGTCTGGAAGAAGGTTGGAACCCAGAAAGCTCATGTAGCCCTTGGATCTGCTTTTGCACTGTGGCCTTGACTCCCGGAGTCAGCAGTAACCAGACCTGGTTAAAGGCTGGTGGGTGCAGAAAAGGAACTCCAAAAGTTCACTAAGTCAAGGGCCCCCTCCACACCTGCAGCCCAGCTCTCCATCGCCTGCACGGCCCAGAACATTGCAGTCCCTGAACTGAACCGAGGCCAGCACAGAGGCACACACAAGTCCCCTCTTCAGGAAAGTGTTATTATCTTCGGCTCTGAGCATGTCTACAAGCAGGTTTTCAAATAATACCCAGTGCACAGTTAAAGATACCCAGGCACAGCAGGCAGGACTGAGGGGAAGATTCCTGGAGGACAGGATGGGAGGGGGCTGCAGAGGAGGCAGCCGGCAGCCTGCCCTTGAACTCAACTGATATCACCAGGAGAACATGCTGTTGGCTGGGCCGTGGCACATGGGGACACTGAGGGCAGTCAGCCACCTGGAGCTCCTCATGGACTGAGAGCTTCTTTCCCCACTTCCGGCCAATCCCATGCCCTTTGCTCTCACTGAGAAGAACATGAACAACGGAACTGCTGCAGCCTGTGAACATTTGAAGGCATTTTCAAGATGGAGAAAGCTCAGGGTTGCTGCTGAAGGCAGTGCCTGTGTTCCAGAAAACGCTTGGGAGAGCGAGTTGAGTCAGAGAGGGTGGCCCCTTGGCATGTGAGTGTAGGGTAACACTTCCTGCTGAAAGCGTGGAGCGTTCTCATGGAGCCTGTGAGGGTGGGCATTCGACGGCGTTTGCCAATCTCCTGAGCCAGTCAGGCTCCCAGCACACGGGGACACATTAGCATATTAACCAAGGAGGGAAAAGAGACGGGGCCGGGCTCCTCCTCGCCAGTGCAGAAGGGATTGCCACAGCTGCAGGGATAGAGCCCAGCCTGCCCCTAGCCCTGCCCCCTCCCTATCTGCCTCCTTCTCCAGATCCCACAGCTGGAAACACCTGCGCTCTGGTCACAGCTTTAGTGCGCCTTAGGAAGCTTGCATGTGAGTCTGTGTCTTGGAGAACACATCCAAAGTACATTTTAAAGGTGATTGTTCAGGGTATGTCCTGTCCCAGTGACATGCAGTCCTGAGAGGCTCCTCAACTGCTTTGCTCACTGATATGCTCAAAAACCCTTGAACGCTACCTGGCTCATAGTGAGGGGTTCAATAAATGAATGAATCAATGAATAAATACATCGGCACCATCAGCCTAGATTTTACGTATTTAGTAACTTGCATTTATATGTATTTAAACATATTATTAATTTATATTTACTAATTAAACTCTACTATCTCCTCATAGGGGTGTTTTTCCGCCATAACAGACCCCCAATATTTAAAAACATTAAGATTTGATTTGGAGACTTTCTGACAATGTTACACTAAGTAATTCAACCCAAGTCTTCTGCTGAAGGCAAGTAGAAAGCCCGAAAAGGCATGTTTTAAAGTTTGCTTGAAAGCATCAGAAAGCTAGCCAGGAAGTGAAGAATTCCAAGACTGAGATGCAAAAGAAGACAGAAGTTCAGAGACACGAGCCTGGAACTTGGGTCACTTTTGCTATGGAAATGGCTGAGTGGCCCAGCAATGCATTTGACGTGCTGGAAGAATGTGGGGGGAATCTGGAGTGCCAGAGCCTAGGGGTGCCCATGGTGATCTCCTGTGCTGTGGATTAGAACCCCAAAAGGCTACACTGTTGGAGTAACAGTGAATCAGACGTAAAGACAAAACAAAACAAAAAACCAAAGCCCACTTTGAATAGACTGAGGCCTGGTGTTGAGACATCTGGAGGCTCAGAAACTATCGTTTGGAAAAAAAAAAGTTAGATAGATTGCTTGGTGGCCAGGAGCCTTACAGAAGTCATGAAAATATTTTAGGCCTCAAAGTATTTCTACAAATAACTTCAAATACAATGTCTGGTAAAGAAATTTAGTCAAACACAGGAGGAGACAAGGTAACATTAATCAGAACAAGCAGAAACAACCCAAAATAGAAATAGACCTGCAGGGGATACAGACATTAGAATTAGTATACGCATCTTCACCTTCAACCAAGGGCTTCTTGTGCCTGTACATGGCATCCTGGAGAGACAGTCCACATAAAGTGATGGTGTGCCACATCACGTAAAGTATAAGACGTGAATATAGTATCATTCCGTCTATCTTAACCCTGCTGTCTCTTGTGCTATTGCAATCACTTACTTTGCTGCTGGAAACTTCTGTAGAGGGTTTATTTTTCTTTTTACATTTTCCCCTTCTGCTCCTTATTTATTTTTTTTTAAGAGACAGGGTCTTGCTTTGTTGCCCAGGCTGGAGTGCAGTGGTGCAATCACAGTGAACGGCGGAGGCAGTTCACTGCAGCCTCAAACTTCTGGCCTTAAGCGGTTCTCTTGCCTTAGCCGCCAGAGTAGCTGGCACCACAGGCACACTCCATTACTCCTGGCTATTTTATTTTATTTTATTTTTGAACAGATGGGGTCTTGTCCTTTTGTCCAAAGTGGTCTCGGACTCCTGGCCTCAAGTGATCTTCCTGCCTCAGTCCCCCAAAGTCCTGAGATTACAGGTGTGACTCACTGCACCCATTCCTCTCCTTTTTCTTTCTTTCTCTCTTTTTAAACCTGTCTTTTCTTTCTTTCTTTGTCTTGCCTCCTTTACTCCTTCTCCCTTCCTAATAGGTCAGTCTACTCTTCTTTCTTTCCTAGGAAACATAGCCAGTCATGTCACCACAGTCATTGCTGTCTCAAGATTTTATTGGCCAGAGAAGTTCCCAAGCATTTCCTTGAAATATCAGCTTTCAGATTATTTATCCCCAGAGAGATGGTTGCTTACTTATTTTAACTCTTCTCCGGTATATTTCCTGTCTGATTTTCTAAATCACATTTTCGTATTCCTAAATATGATTTTGCCATCTGTATTCACGGAGCACCTCCTTCTTGGGTATCACTTCAGTTATAATCAATGGCCAGTTTCCCTTTCCATGTTTGTATCCTTGTTAAAAAGTATATTTTGAAAAGATCATAATCACTTTATAATTTATAATTATAATCATCTTATAATTTACACATGCCTTCCTTTGCTTGGACTTGACAAGTACATTATGAGATAGGTGTCATTATCTCTATTGTACAGTTGAGAAAGTTGAGGTTTATAGATAGGAAGAGGCTGTGCTCAGGGCTGCCCCGCGGCTCAGTGGTGGCATGGGATGAAAGGCTCTGCACCTCTTGTCTGTCTCTGCTACAGGTCTTTATGGTTGATGAGGAAGAAAAGTCCAAGTTTCAGTGAATCAGACTGATCCCAGGCTATAACTGTAACTGACCCATCCAGAACAAGGCAGTTCCCATCTAGAGCAAGCATTTGCCAAAAAGGCTTGATACTTGTCGATGTTTTGCACAAAAGACTCTCGGGATGTGTAGTTTTAAAGTACGCTTATGGCCACATTCTTTTGTGAAGGTAGCATCAATGTCAGTTGTTTAATAATTGCCTGGGTCGGGGGGCACCGATTTGTAGGGCATGCTGATTTCTATGGAATCAATACTCCCATCGTGGTTGATGCCAGGCTACCATCACTGAACATTCCTGCAGTTGGGAGGAGATGCACAGGAACCGGTTATTGTATAGTGTTTCTATCATGCAGATATATTAGATGTAAATATTGTCAAGGGCATAGATGTTAGTAAAATAAATAGGAAGTGACAAGTTTTCAGTATTTATTACCTTTGTTCTTTTGTTCTTCTTTTTTTTTTTTTTTAGATAGAGTCTCACTCTGCCTCCCAGGCTGGAGCACAGCGGTGTGATCTCGGCTCACTGCAACCTCCGCCTCCCAGGTTCAAGTGATTCTCCTGCCTCAGCCTCCCGACTAGCTAGGACTACAGGTGAACGCCACCATGCCTGGCTAATTTTGTATTTATAGTAGAGACGGGGTTTTGCCATCTTGGGCAGGCTGGTCTCAAACTCCTGACCTCAGGGGATCCACCTGCCTCAGCCTCCCAAAGTGCAGGGATTACAGGTGTGAGCCACCACGCCCAGCCCCTTCGTTCTTAATATAACACATTAATTCTAAGTTTACATAATTTAACATTTAATAATGGCTGTGTTTAATAATCAGCTTGTGAGATTCTTAAAAATTCAACAATTGACTCCTGTAAACCAGTATGTGTTTTTTCCAGCACACAGTGGGACGAGTTGCTCAAACTAAGTAGATGCTGAATAAAAGACTATGTTACAAAATCCTATGCCAGTCCAGCTGGTGAAGGTTTGTCATTTGGATAGTTTCTGCTGTAACACAGGAAGTAGAACTACTAAAACAGGCTTGCCCAACTGGGAAATGATGCAGAGTGAATTGTCCAGGAAGGTGCACCCAAGGCGTATGTCCCTGGTCTT
>NW_012101499.1:728967-730399 GCF_000951045.1 Mandrillus leucophaeus | reverse complement strand
ATTTTTAGTAGAGACGGGATTTCACCATGTTAGCCAGGAGGGTCTCAATCTCCTGACCTCGTGATCCACCCGCCTCTGCCTCCCAAAGTGCTGGGATTACAGGCGTGAGCCACCGCATCTGGCCAGCAAATGTGTCTTAATGAACTGCCCCAGAGGTTCCCAAGGGTGCTTATTTGAGAACCAGTGCTCGCTAGGGGGAATCTTAATCACTTAAGGAAATTGAATATTAGACAAAGTTTATATATTATATATATTTTTATATAGATTTGCTGATATTTGGCTTTTTCACAACTATCAGCATATCTTTTTCTTCATTTTTTTTTCCACTGCTTTTATACTTAAAGAGCCTTCCCCACACTGGAATTAGTCACCTATTAGCCATATTTCTCATGTAATCATTTTTTATGGTTTGGCTAATATAAAACTTGGCTTATTTTAGTGTGTGCAATATGAGTCAGCACGTAAGCTGATTTTTTCCCCCAAATACTTAGTCAATATTCCCAACACTTCTTGCTGAATAATCCATTCCTTATTCATTTGTGTATTCTGCTGCTTTTTCCCCAAAATACAGCTTTATTGAGTTTTACGTTACATGCCATAAAATTCACCCACTTTAAGTCTACAATTCAATAAATTTTAGTAAATATATGGGGTTACGCAACCATCACTACAATCCAGTTTTAGAATATTTTCATCACCCCCCAAAACAACTTTGGAGCATTTGCCCTCAATCCTCACTGCTTCCCTGTCCCCCAGACCTGGGCAACCACTGATCTGCTTCTGTCTCTATGGATTTGATCTTTCTGGGCATTTCATATTAATGCAATCACACCATGCATGTTCTTTTGTCTCCAGCGTCTTTCACTGAGCATGTTTTTCAGCTTCAGCTATGGTGCAGCATGTGTTCAGTAGTCTTATTCTTTTTTATTGCTGAACAGTGTTCTGTGTTATGGATATACCAGATTTTATTTATCCATTCATCAGCTGATGGACATTGGATTGTTTCTACCTTTGGGATATTATGAATAATATTATGAATAATGAAGCCATGAATATTCACGTACAAATATTTGTGTGGATGAATGTTTTTATTTTTTGGGGATAGAGTCCCTGGAGTAAAATTCCTGACTCATATGGTAAGTTTATATTTAACTTTTCAGAGAAACTACCAAACTGGTTTCCAAAGTGGCTGCACCAATTTGCATTCTCATCAGCAATGTATGATGTTTCTAGTTGCCCTGTATCCTCACCAACACTTGTTATTGTATGTCTTTTTAAAAAAGTTACACATGCTTCTTTTTTATACTTTAAATTGTTACAGATGCCAGTCTTTTTCAGGGTTACACTTTAAAAGGAACTATGATGTCAATTTCTTCTATAGCAAGGGAAATCTAAACAATAATTTCCCTATGTAATGCAATCTTTTTTTTTT
>NW_012101499.1:726394-728917 GCF_000951045.1 Mandrillus leucophaeus | reverse complement strand
TTTCGTCACCCCCCAAAACAACTTTGGAGCATTTGCCCTCAATCCTCACTGCTTCCCTGTCCCCCAGACCTGGGCAACCACTGATCTGCTTCTGTCTCTATGGATTTGATCTTTCTGGGCATTTCATATTAATGCAATCACACCATGCATGTTCTTTTGTCTCCAGCTTCTTTCACTGAGCATGTTTTTCAGCTTCAGCTATGGTGCAGCATGTGTTCAGTAGTCTTATTCTTTTTTATTGCTGAACAATGTTCTGTGTTATGGATATACCAGATTTTATTTATCCATTCATCAGCTGATGGACATTGGATTGTTTCTACCTTTTGGGTATTATGAATAATATTATGAATAATGAAGCCATGAATATTCACGTACAAATATTTGTGTGGATGAATGTTTTCATTTTTTGGGGATAGAGTCCCTGGAGTGAGATTCCTGGCTCATATGGTAAGTTTATATTTAACTTTTCAGAGAAACTACCAAACTGGTTTCCAAAGTGGCTGCACCAATTTGCATTCTCATCAGCAATGTATGATGTTTCTAGTTGCCCTGTATCCTCACCAATACTTGTTATTGTATGTCTTTTTAAAAAAGTTACACATGCTTCTTTTTTATACTTTAAATTGTTACAGATGCCAGTCTTTTTCAGGGTTACACTTTAAAAGGAACTATGATGTCAATTTCTTCTATAGCAAGGGAAATCTAAACAATAATTTCCCTATGTAATGCAATCTTTTTTTTTTTTCTTTTTTTTTTTGAGATGGAGTTTTGCTCTTGTTGCTCAGGCTGGAGTGCAATGGCGCAATCTCGGCTCACTACAACCTCCGTCTCCCAGGTTCAAGTGATTCTCCTGCCTCGGCCTCCTGAGTAGCTGGGATTACAGGCACCTGCCACCAAGCCCAACTAATTTTTTGTATTTTTAATAGATATGGGGTTTCACCATGTTGGTCAGGCTGGTCTCAAACTCTTGATCTCAGGTGATCCACCTGCCTTGGCCTCCCAAAGTGCTGGGATTACAGGCAGAAATGACCGCACATGACCCATAATGCATTCTTATCTCAAATTCTAGTAACTTTCATGAATGCTTATTTCCCTTAAAATATAAAGGAAAATTAAATATTTATTTTCCATCCCCTGCCCAATGCTTGGAAAATAATTTGAACTCAGAGCCAAGTAAATGTTGGCTTTGTTCTTTGAGCATTGTGGTTGTGTGTGCCATTGGGCTTTTGGAGATGATGAAAGTATCATGGAACCATCAGCTGAGTCCTTGCAACCCCTTGCTCTTGAAGCTCACCAAGTCATTTTGCACATAGCGGGCTGAGCAAGGCTGTTCTCCATGTTAATTTTTCAGGGGGTTCTTCACTGAGTACTTTGCTCTGGGACCTTTATCCCAGCTTTAGAGCTACTTTCAAGGACATCTGACTGTCCCAAACGGTAAACAACTGGACCAGTTCCTAGAAGGCTGGTCTCCATGCAGAGACGTGGGTGTCTGCTGGTTCACCAACCTGGCTATTCCCAGCTCCCACGGGCTCTTCTGCTTCTGCTCAGCACCCTTTGGCCTGCTTGGTCACATCGTCCTTGAAAACACTGGGTTTTTCCATTGTGCAGAATGGAATTTTTCATTTTGTGTTGTTCCTCTCCACTGACTATTTTGCCACCTCACTGGAATAATTAGACATGAAGGAAAAGAACTTCCCTGGTCAGATGACTTTCCCTGTCACTGTGTCTTGCTGAGCTGTGTCTCCAGGACACATAGGTGTCTCATTGTGGTCTGCACAGCGCAGGGTGGAGCAGTCATGAATAGGCATGTTTGACTTTATGAGCTGACGTTTATTTCGGCAAAGTCATTGCAGAGATCAGACAGACAGACATAAATGAGGCAAGAGGATTTTAACTGCAGGTGCTGAATCTGAGTTGCTGTGTGAGCACCTTTCCCGAGTGTAATAGAGTGGCCTGGAGAAACAGCACATTCTCCTCCGTGAGCTTCTGCAGAGCCTTTTCTTTTTTAAAAAATACAGCTCACAGGCCAGGCGCAGTGGCTCACGCCTATAATCCCTGCACTTTGGGAAGCTGAGGTGGGCGGACCACTTGAGGCCAGGATTTCGAGACCAGCCTGGCCAACATGGCAAAACCTTGTCTCTACTAAAAGCAGAAAAATTAGCTGGTGTGGGGTGGCACATGCCTATAGTCCCGGCTACTCAGAGGCTGAGGCAGAAGAATCACTTGAACCCAGCAGGTGGAGGTTGCAGTGGGCTGAGATCATGGCATTGCCCTCCAGCCTGGGTGACAGAGTGAAATCCTGTCTCCTCACAAAAAATAATAAATAAAAAATACACAGCTTACATATCATTACCATCCGTTTCAAAAAACCAATCCACATAAACTATCCAAGTGGATTTTTGAAATAATTAAATATTTATGTATGTATTTTTACTTCTTTCTGTTGTGAAACATGCTACCTATTCAGAAAAGCTCAGAAAACATGAGAGTTATGGCTTAATGTTATAAACCAAACCTTCATAT
>NW_012101499.1:722952-723999 GCF_000951045.1 Mandrillus leucophaeus | reverse complement strand
ACACAACCCGTTCCCCCTACCCCCCACCCCACGCACACACAGGAAATTTGACTGGAATCACATTGAATTTACAGATCAACTTCTAGATAATTGACATCTTTATAACATTGAAGTTTTTAACCCTGGGGTCCCCTTGGCCAAGAAGGGGTCCATTCACTCAGTTGCGGGACTTAGGATTTTATTTTTATTTCTCAGTGAATAGCTGGAACTTTATCAAATACTTTTCTGCCTTTATTAAAATGATTTTATATAATTAAAAATTCTTTATCTTTTTAATACGACAGTATACTTTGATTTTTCAATATTCAACTAACTTTGCATTCTTGGAATAAGTTCAATTTAGTTATGATCTGTTATCTCTGTTTTATAAATTGCTGGATTCAGATTGCTAATACGTTGTTGGGGATTTTGTGCCTTTATTTGTAAGACAGATCAGCCTGTAATTTTCCTTTCACGTTCTCGTTGGCTTCAGGGATCACAATCATGCAGGCCATATGAGCTGAGTGGGAACTGTTTCCTCTATTACCACTTTCTGGAAGAATTTCTCTCTTAAGGAGTAATCTTTGTGGGAGGGTTTCAAATTATGTATTTCATTTCTTTATAAGGTATAGGGCTATTCATATATTCTATTTGTGGTGTGTGTGGGTGAGTTTTGGCAGATTTTGTTTCTCCTAGGACTGTCTTTTTTTTTTTTTTTTTGAGACAGAATCTTGCTCTGTCGCCCAGTCTGGAGTGCAGTGGCATGATCTCAGCTCACTGCAACCTCTGCCTCTGGGGTTTAAGCAGTTCTCTGCCTCAGCCTCCTGAGTAGCTGGGATTACAGGTACTTGCCACCATGCCCAGCTAATTTTTCTTTTTTTTTTGTAATTTTAGTAGAGATGGGGTTTTACCATCTTGGCCAGGCTGGTCTTGAACTCCCGACCTTGTGATCCACCCTCCTCAGCCTCCCAAAGTGCTGGGATTACAGGTAGGAGCCACTGCGCCCGGCCAGGACTGTGTCTTTTATCTATTACTTCAAATTCATGGGAATAAAACTGTTTGAAAGAT
>NW_012101499.1:718673-720062 GCF_000951045.1 Mandrillus leucophaeus | reverse complement strand
TGAGCCTTTATCATAAATCGATGTCCCAGAGTAAGTCCTCCAATCTTGTTGAATGTCCTGGCTCTTTCATTTTCATGTATTTTATTAAAATCAGCTTGTCAAGTTTCACACACACACACTTGAAATTTAACTGGAATCACACTGAATTTATGAATGAACTTCTAGAGAATTGACATGTTTATGACATTGAAGTTTTTCATCCACAGACATGGTGTAGGTCTTCGTTTATTTAGGTCTTTTAAAAATTTCTCAGTGTTGTTTTATGTTTTGCTATATAGACTCTTGCACATCTTTCATCAAATTTATTCCCAAACATTTGATATTTTTGATATAATCATAAATGATATATTTAAAAATAGTTGTCTGTTGCTAGTATCCAGATGTATAACTGATTTCTGAATTTTGATCTTTATCTGGGAAACTTGCTACACATACTTTTTAATTCTAACAATTTTCCCATCGACCCTCTTGGATTTTCGTCCTAGGCAATTGCACTATTCACGTTACTGATAGTTTCATTTCTTCTTTTCCAATCCTTGCACCCTTTATTCCTTTTCTTGCCCTTCTCTGGCTAGGGGCTTCTGTACAGTGCTGATCCGCAGTGCCAAGGGTAGCATCCATCTTCCTCCCAATCCCAGAGGAAGGGATTTCAACATTTTATCATTAAATAAACATTTATGGTTACCCTTTATCAGTTAAAGGACTTGTTCTACTTCCACTTTTCCATATTTTCTAAAAAAAAAAATGAATGTGTACTAAAGAGAATCACAAGGTTCATCAATTTGGGAAGGAGAGATTCATTTCTCATAAAGGGTTGCATCCTGTAGATCAGCTGTCCTGCAGGCTGGGAAGCACAGCCTTCACGCCGAGAGCAAGCGCTTGGAGGGAGGGAAGAGTGAGTCAGAAATTCATGCTGAACAGGCTGGCTAAGTGTGCATATTCAACACGCTGTGGGAGGAGTCACGAATATTCATGAAAGGTGAAACATACACAGTGGAGCTTCACACCTCTTCACAGGTCACATATTTAAAATGGGCAGTGTTAGCGCCATTCAGGGGTGGAGTTTCAGGTCCTCTGACCTCTAAAGGTGAAATGGAGAACAAAAAAACCTTCGCTGCGAATTCTCCGTAAATTGACCCAAATTAGTCAAGAGATGGTGGTCAGTTTTCAGGAAGGGATGTTTGTCAGCTGTGTGGAAAGCACAAAAGGAAGAGATCATTTGGTTGAGGCCTCAGGTGATTGGCTAATGATTGTCTGTTTCTCGTTTTCCAGAGCTGGTTTCTGCTTATTCCTTAGGAAATAATTCTGGTTAAAGATTAATAAGGAAAGGGGCATACTGAGGTGGGTCTGACCTCTCATCCCGTCACGGCTGGAAACTCAGGTTTTTTT
>NW_012101499.1:709686-714198 GCF_000951045.1 Mandrillus leucophaeus | reverse complement strand
GTTGTGGGCTGGAGGCCGCTCTGCCAGGTGGTCTTCTCCGCGGACAGTTCACTGCACAGCTCATTCTGAAAGGCCACCTGGAGGAGCTTCCTGATGATGCGAGCCGGAGAGAGCCTTCTACACCCCGCACCTAATCTCAGAGGGACAGCCTTCCCCTCTGCACTGCTTTACCAGTTACAAGTGAGCTGCAGGTCCTGCTGGCATGGAAAGGAAGGAAATGACACAGGTGTGGGCCACTGGGGGTCACCTACCGTGAGTCCAGGGAACAGTCAGGACCCTGCCGCCTCAGGACTTTGTGTCACTGCAACGGGATGTATGTAATCTGTGCGATCTTTTAGGAAATGTATTCTGAAAATGTATTCCCCCGGGTGCTCTTCAATGTGCACTAAAGTCATGGCCATAGTGCAGGTGTTCTCAGCTGGGGTGGTCTGGAAAAGGGGTAGGTAGAGTGGGCAGGGGGTGGGAACAGGCCAGGGTCTGTCCCCTGCCGGATGTGCGAGTTCCTCCTGCAGGGCAAAGGTGACAGGCTGTCCCTCTGAGATGAGGGTGCTGGCTATAGAAGGCTCTCTCTGGCTCGCACCAGAAGGGCCCCCAGCCCTGTCTCTTCTCTCTCCTAGGTTAATAGGCTAATATGCCCAGGTGAGCTGGGAACCTGGACGACGATAATCAAGGCTTGCTCCCAGATGAGGAGCAGAAATGTCCTTGTCAGCAGGCATCAACCTGCACGCAGATGCACAGCGATGTGTGAGCTGTTTTCCTCATTCCCTATTCGGAGGGCTTTTTGAAACATGTAATTACAGTATTTAATAGTAACCCTTAACTCTTTTTCATCTTGAGGATGCCTTCAAACATTAACGGACTAAAGTAGCTTTCTTTGTTCACCTCTACAGGTGTGACAGGGCTGCAGCTGCCCCCAGGGATCCCCCTACCATCTCCTTCCCTTCCAGGGAGCCCAGGCAGCCTCTGTCTCCTCCTCTGCACTGCCCTGTGCTGTCTTGCAGCCACCCTCTCAGCCCTGTTTCCTTCCTGCAGCCCCTACCCTGCTGTCCACTTCTCCAGAAGCCCTCTTCACCCTGGCCTTGGGACCTGCTCACTCTTCCTCCAGCCCTGCACTCCTGCTTGGAGCCCTGGGATACCAGAGAGGCAGGGAGCCCTGTTTCTGCTGTGGGGGGTGAGAGAAAGAAAGAGAGAGAGAGAGAAAGAGAGAGAGAGAGAAAGAGAGAGAGAGAAGGCTTCCATTTCTCTTGGGTAAGTACCTAGGAGTGGACTTGCTCAATCAGAGGTGACTAATGTTTACTTGTACAGGAAATTGCTGGGAAGTCTCTTGAGAGCAGTGACCATTTCCCATTCCTGATAACCATGTGTGGGGGGTCCTACTCCAACCCACTGCAACCTCCCTGACGCCGAGCGCTGTCGCACAGTCACACTCCGGCCATTCTTGTGGGTGTGCTGTGGCACCTTCATGTGGCTTGAATCTGTGTGTTCCTGCAGGTGAACCGTGCCGAACCTTTCTTCATGTGCTTATTGGCCAAGGGTGTTCATTCCTTTGTGAAGAATCTGTTCACATCTTTTGCTCATTCAAAAAAATTCACTGTTGGTCTTTTTGTTATTGAGTTGTATAACATACACACACACACACACACACACACATATATACACACATATATTTGTTGTTGCTTTTTAACATGGAGTCTCACTTTGTCACCAAGGTTGGACTGCAATGGCACGATCTTGGCTCAGTGCAACCTCCGCCTCCTGGGTTCAAGCGATTCTCCTGCCTCAGCCTCCCAAGTAGCTGGGATTACAGGCACCCGCCACCATGCCTGGCTAATTTTTGTATTTTTCAGTAGAGATGGGGTTTCACCATATTGGTTAGGCTGGTCACAAACTCCCGACCTCAGGTGATCCAGCTGCCTTGCCCTCCCAAAGTGCTGGGATTACAAGTGTGAGCCACCACACCCGGCCTTTATGTATTTTTGATGCCAATTCTTCGTTATAGTTGATCCTTACTCTTCGTAGATTCCATATTTCTGAATTCACTTACTTGATAAAATGTACTTGTAACCCCTAAGTCAATAATCTGGATGATTTTGTGGCCATTCGTGGGCACACACAGAGCCCTGAGACATTGGAGTTGTCTGACGTGCACACCCCCAGCCAGGACGGACAGGGCAACTCTCCACCTTCTTGCTGCAGCTCCCATAGGGATGGCGAGTGTCCTTTTTACGGTCCATTTAGTGCCCATTTTTTCATGTTTCTGTGCATTTTGTTGGGGATCTCAGTTGGTAACAGCCCAGGCATGGTGCTGAAGTGCCGTCTGGTGCTCCGAAGTGGAAAAAGGCTGCGCTGTGCCTTATGGAGAAAACCGGTGTGTTAGAGAAGCTTCGTTCAGGTGTGTTGCCTGCGAGTTCAATGTAAAGGAATCAACAGTGCTGATCAAATAAAGCATCTTGAAATAGAAACACACATCAAACATGGTTATACGTTGATGGGTTGATGACAAGGCTATCACCAGAGGCTCACAGGAACCTTACTTTCCCTAAGAACCGTGGTTCGGTGTTCCCTAAATTGGTGCTGAGGCACTTCACGGGTCGTGACTGCCACCAGTAATGAGAATCAACCCTGAACGGGTTGCACGTGTTCTCCCGATAGGAGGCTTGCCTCCTCGTTTTCTAAATGGTGTATTTTAATACATCATAGTTTTGTATTTTCATGAAAGCTAACTTACCAATAGTTTCTCTTGTGGTTTTTGCTTTTTTCTGTGAAGCTGGTCCATGTTCTCTTCTAGAAGATTTATAGCTTTAGTTTTTATTTTGGGTTTGTAATCCATCCCGTACTTCTCTTTGTGTATGTGTAGGCAGGGGATGAAGTTTTTTTTTTCCTACAGATATCTGTTCACATTGAAGCAAATCCAAGACCGTTTATCATTTCCTCTGAACTCAGTACTGTATGTATCACTGTGTTAGTTCAGGATGCTATAAAATACTATAGGCCGGATGGCTGATAGACAACACAAATGTATTTCTCACAGTTCTGGAGGCTGGGAAGTCCAAGATCAAGGCGCCAGCAGGTGTGGTGTCTGGTGAGGGCTGCATCTGGTTTACCACGGTGCCTTCTTGCTGTGTCCTCACATGATGGAGAGTAGAGAGCTAGTGAATTCTCTGGGGCCTCTTTTATAAGGGCACTAATCCTGCTCATGAGGGCTCCACCTTCATGACCCAATCGCCTCCCAGAGGCTCTGCTTCTAATACTATCACATTTCAGGTTAGGGTTTCAACATATGGTTTGGGAAGAGGAGGCACATTCAGTCTTTCGCACTAACGTATGAAAGTGTAAGATTCTATTGAATGCAACGCCTGTTAAAGGCCTGTGATCATAGTCTGCCCTCAGCAGAGGGTTGCTCTTGCCTCTGATGTTAACAGTCAAACGTCCCTCACTACCCAGGCTTTTGGGGAAGCTTTGAACCGGCTACATTCTCCAATTCACAGGCAGCTGCTCAGCAGGTTCTCTCCACCTAAGCTGTTATCTCTGGCCCCTCCCCTGTCCTTGCAGCAAATCCCACACGAAGTGAACAGCAGATAGTCAAAACATTATTTAATTCACAGCTTCAACTACTCTGAGTTTAGAATGGAGGAAACCCTTCTTTGTTAGGTGTTAATACTCTTATGATACTCATGTTGTTTGAATCAGCCTCTAACCTCATCCATTTATTCAACAAATATGTATTTACCTCCTACTATGTCCCAGGTACTGCACTGGTTTGGGTGTTGTCCAACACAGATGAGACACCTACTATCCTAGAGCTTCCATTCTTGTTAGGGAAAGACATACTAAGCAATGAAGGATACCCTTCAACATTTAAACTACAACAATGCTCTCATCATTACAGTGCTTTAAATAATAAGTACAGGAACCATTAGATTGCTCTACAAAGGGATCTGACCTCATCTGGGAAGGCAGGGAAATCTCTGACCAGTGAATTCTGAATTCTACTGGAGGAGGGGAATCAGCTAGATGAGGTAGGCGTATGGGGGCATAGGGCAGAGGCCGGGCTCCTGGTGCAGGGAGCCGCATGTGTAAAGACCCCAAGGAAGGGACTCTAGGATACCAGGACTGGAGCAATGGGAGGGTGGCATGTGAGAGAACACTGTGCAAGGGGAGGCTGGGGGTGCTGCTGGGCCTCGAGGGCCAGTTCGAGGTCTTGCTTTATGTTTTGGTTCAGCACCGACCGGTAGAACTTGCTGCACAGAGAGAAAACCTCTGTATCTGTAGTGACCAGTGTGGCAGCCCCATGTAACTACAGAGCCCTGGAAATGTGGCTAGTGTGACCAAGAAATTGAATTTTAAATTTTAATTACATAAAATTTCAATAGCATATGCAACTTGTGACTGCCAAGTTGGGCCTCGTAGCTGTAGGACAATGGCAGGCCACCAAGAATGTAGACCAGGAAGATGATACTATTGGATCTGCATTTGTTACTGTTATTTGTCACTCACTGTGGCTCCATGCGG
>NW_012101499.1:705246-708265 GCF_000951045.1 Mandrillus leucophaeus | reverse complement strand
ACTCCAGTCTGGGTGACAGAGTGAGACTCTGTCTCAGAAAAAGAAAAAAAATTTGTCAAAATGTGGATCATATTGCAAATGCAATTTTGATTTCTACCTTTTGTTAAAAATACAAAAAATTTGGGCACTTCTCACGGCACAAAACCAGTCGTTTTGTGCAGATCAGACGGTGTCAAATGCAGATCCGATAGTGTCATCTTCCTGCTCTACCTGCTTCGTGGCTTGCCATTGCCCTAGAGCTCTGTGGTCCAATTTGACAGCCACAGATTGTATGTGCTATTGAAATTTCATTCAATTAAAATTTAGAATTCAGTTCGCCAGTGACACTTGCCACATTTCCAGGGCTCAGTGATTGCATGGGGCTACCACTCTGGTAGCCAGTGTTTTCCCAGCTCTTAGGTGTGTGTGGACGTGTTTTTAGCAGTCACTTTCCTCATCACTGCTTCTCAGTGGTGTTGCTTTTGGTTGCCTGAGGGATTCCTCAGCACCCGTAACCCTCATGGTCCCCAAAGCTTCGTCCTGGGACATCTGGTTTTGTGCTATGGGAAGTGCTGAAGTTATTATAGAATCCAACTCCATCATTCAACTAGCATTTATAGAGACTGCTTGCTCTTATCAGGGATGGAGCTTGACGCAGGGAGTTCAGGGCCCATCTCCAACAGCCCAGCCTGGAACACCCGGGTCCAGAGCTTTGCCTTCCTCCCATCCCAGGCTCCCTGGGCTGCCCACCATGTCGTGGTCATAAGACGGTCGCTCCATCAACCCTCCTTAGAAGGGCTTCCTTGCCCTTGGCTCCCTGACCCCCCTCTTCCTGATGAAATTCGGGCTCTCCAAGGCCTGTAAGTTGGCCAGCCTCAGATGCTGACGTGCTGTGATAGCTCTTGTTCCTTCCAGCATTGAGCAACCATGGGGAGTTAATGAACAATTTGCAAAGGGCCCCAGAAGCTGGAGAAAGGCTTTAAAAAAGTCTGGGTATGACTTGGGTGTCATAGTTACATAATTCTTTAAGGCCACAGTGATCAGTTTAAGAAATTGTCTTTTCCACTTCACTGCATTCTGTTTGGTTCCCTAGAGAATAGGTCAGGCTAAAGATTAACCACGTTGTGGTCTGCCCACAATACTTAGATTCCAGATTAACTTACTCATATTTTTCATGGCCTCTTCTGTGACAATTTCTTTCCTCTGTAGTTACTAGCTTAGGGGTTGTCACAATAATCAAAAATTTTAAAAAGCATTAAAGTATTAGTTATGAAGCTAAACAGAACAATTAGGGAATCTGTCACCTCGCCAATGAAACCTACCGTTAATAAATGACTGTTTTACATGATTCCTGGGCCGGCTTGCCTTTCTTTTAATGTATGTAATTAGGTTTTTATTTCTCCCAGAGTGAATAGTTTAATTATTAGAAGTATTATATATGTGTGGTCTAACTTGTCTTTTTCTGACATTGTCAGTCCTGATTCAATGTATGTTGGTCACATTGCATCTCAATGACAGAAAGAGATGTTAGGGACGAGTATTGAAGATGACAAGATGTAGCAGTCAGAGTACTAGTGTGATGGGATGTTAGTATCCCAAGGGCAAGACCACCACCCACACTCCAGACCCTCAGCACACCTACGCACGCATGCACAGACACACCCCCCCACAAGCTTGAATGGGCTGTTCTTATGACATTGTCCCACGGCCTGAGAGCTGGAAAGGGAATAGCTTTTCCACCATGAACAAAACGACTTCACATCAGGCCACTGCCCGTGCCCCTGGGGCTGAAGAACCTGCACGAGATCAGGGACCTGGGTTCGCTGCTTTCTGTTGTCGGTTGAGAAAAATGACGAGAGAAATCTCAATCATTTTAGGTGGTTTATTTGCCAAAGCTAAGGACACACCTGGGAGACAGGTCTATGCCTTGCTCCAAAGATGATTTTGAGAGCTCCAAATTTAAACGGGAAAGACCAGGATATTGAGAAGCACACAGTTTTCATGTAGGTCATGAATGACTATTTTTCCCTACCTCAGTGAATCTGCATTTTTACATAAGATGACATCGACAAATGGGGCAGGGGAAAAATGCAGGGAATCTGCATTTTACATAAGATAACATAGACAAAATGGGGCAGCGAAACAATCCCATATGCATTTGTGTCTGGTGGGCCGGGGTGACTGCATCTGTAATCATAAGCTATGAATTTACACTGCCATGGTGAAATGTTAACAGTGCACTAGGAATTTCCTTGTGGGCAAAATATGGCAGAGGAATGGAGCTTTTCATCTAGTAGTCATCTTATTTAGGAGCCAAAAGAGGGAGGGAGGTTTGTGTGGTCCAGGTCCCAGCTTGATCTCTCCCTTTGGCTTAATGAGTTTGGGATCTCAAGATTTAATTTCCTTTCACAATGTTCAGCACTGGAAACGTGCAGGGGACATGGAGGGGCTCAATAAATACTATTAGATTGAAAATCGCCAACATCTGATCTTTTGTTGTGCCCCACACAGTGGTTCGTGTGGTTCACCCTAATTTTTGTTGAACGGGGAATAAGGGAAGGATCTCTGATCTTGGTCAGCGCAGACCCTGCGTGTGTGTCTCTTTCAGCATTTTTGCATCTCTAACATGGAGAACCATCCCAGGACTGCAGAGAACACCCAGGGAAACCACCAGAATGGAGGCAAGGCCACTGGCAAAGTAGCCTCAGTCTGTCTCAGGTGGCCAGGGCTGTGCTGGGTCCCCACAGGACTATTGTCCTAGGCAGGCACCAATACGCAGCTCCAAACTGCACTGACTGGGTGATTGATCACGGGGAACCATGGCGTCTGAGTAGTGGGGTGTCCCGGAGGCCTAGGGAAGAGAAAGTGGTAAATACTGACAACCAGCCATTCACAAGATGGCAAAGGAGAGGGCTTCTCACCTGCCACTTTTGATGCCGTGGCCAGAGGGAGCTCTCGGTGACAGCAGGGACAAGCCTCCGGCTAGCCTCTGGTGGCTGACAGCGGCTCTGTTGGTCTGAGGCCCTGGTTTCTTCCCGCT
>NW_012101499.1:704561-705196 GCF_000951045.1 Mandrillus leucophaeus | reverse complement strand
ACATTAGCGTGGTGTTTCTGAAACTCACCCATGCTGTGTGTGCCGGTGATCTGTTTATTTTCACTGCCGGGTGGTCTTTTGTTTCTAGATGTGTCACAATTTGTTTATCCATTTACAGGTAGGTGGACATTTGGGTCGTTTTCATGTTTTTAATGGTTGTAATTAACTGCTTTTAAAAGTGGGCAATATAATTTTAGAAAAATAAAGATGTTTATTATTTTATGAAAAATGTGTGTTATGCTTGTTGTAGTATACATGGAAAATAGAGAAAAGCATAAAAAGCAAAAAAACTTTATAGCCCCATAACGGTTTTAACCTACTATGATATTTTGCTGCAGTTCTTCCCAAACTGTTCCGTTCATGTGTATGTAAGTATGAATGTATATAAAATTGTCAAGGCCGGGTGCGGTGGCTCACGCCTGTAATCCCAGCACTTTGGGAGGCTGAAGTGGGTGGATCACGAGGTCAAGACACCATCATGGCCAACATGGTGAAACCCTGTCTCTACTAAAAATACAAAAATTAGCTGGGTGTGGTGGCGGGCACCAGTAATCCCAGCTACTCGGGAGGCGGAGGCAGGAGAATTGCTTGAACCTGGGAGGTGGAGGTTGCAGTGAACTGAGATTGCGCCACTG
>NW_012101499.1:689412-702841 GCF_000951045.1 Mandrillus leucophaeus | reverse complement strand
ATTCCAGATTAACTTACTCATATTTTTCATGGCCTCTTCTGTGACAATTTCTTTCCTCTGTAGTTACTAGCTTAGGGGTTGTCACAATAATCAAAAATTTTAAAAAGCATTAAAATATTAGTTATGAAGCTAAACAGAACAATTAGGGAATCTGTCACCTCGCCAATGAAACCTACCGTTAATAAATGACTGTTTTACATGATTCCTGGGCCGGCTTGCCTTTCTTTTAATGTATGTAATTAGGTTTTTATTTCTCCCAGAGTGAATAGTTTAATTATTAGAAGTATTATATATGTGTGGTCTAACTTGTCTTTTTCTGACATTGTCAGTCCTGATTCAATGTATGTTGGTCACATTGCATCTCAATGACAGAAAGAGATGTTAGGGACGAGTATTGAAGATGACAAGATGTAGCAGTCAGAGTACTAGTGTGATGGGATGTTAGTATCCCAAGGGCAAGACCACCACCCACACTCCAGACCCTCAGCACACCTACGCACGCATGCACAGACACACCCCCCCACAAGCTTGAATGGGCTGTTCTTATGACATTGTCCCACGGCCTGAGAGCTGGAAAGGGAATAGCTTTTCCACCATGAACAAAACGACTTCACATCAGGCCACTGCCCGTGCCCCTGGGGCTGAAGAACCTGCACGAGATCAGGGACCTGGGTTCGCTGCTTTCTGTTGTCGGTTGAGAAAAATGACGAGAGAAATCTCAATCATTTTAGGTGGTTTATTTGCCAAAGCTAAGGACACACCTGGGAGACAGGTCTATGCCTTGCTCCAAAGATGATTTTGAGAGCTCCAAATTTAAACGGGAAAGACCAGGATATTGAGAAGCACACAGTTTTCATGTAGGTCATGAATGACTATTTTTCCCTACCTCAGTGAATCTGCATTTTTACATAAGATGACATCGACAAATGGGGCAGGGGAAAAATGCAGGGAATCTGCATTTTACATAAGATAACATAGACAAAATGGGGCAGCGAAACAATCCCATATGCATTTGTGTCTGGTGGGCCGGGGTGACTGCATCTGTAATCATAAGCTATGAATTTACACTGCCATGGTGAAATGTTAACAGTGCACTAGGAATTTCCTTGTGGGCAAAATATGGCAGAGGAATGGAGCTTTTCATCTAGTAGTCATCTTATTTAGGAGCCAAAAGAGGGAGGGAGGTTTGTGTGGTCCAGGTCCCAGCTTGATCTCTCCCTTTGGCTTAATGAGTTTGGGATCTCAAGATTTAATTTCCTTTCACAATGTTCAGCACTGGAAACATGCAGGGGACATGGAGGGGCTCAATAAATACTATTAGATTGAAAATCGCCAACATCTGATCTTTTGTTGTGCCCCACACAGTGGTTTGTGTGGTTCACCCTAATTTTTGTTGAACGGGGAATAAGGGAAGGATCTCTGATCTTGGTCAGCGCAGACCCTGCGTGTGTGTCTCTTTCAACATTTTTGCATCTCTAACATGGAGAACCATCCCAGGACTGCAGAGAACACCCAGAGAAACCACCAGAATGGAGGCGAGGCCACTGGCAAAGTAGCCTCAGTCTGTCTCAGGTGGCCAGGGCTGTGCTGGGTCCCCACAGGACTCTTGTCCTAGGCAGGCACCAATACGCAGCTCCAAACTGCACTGACTGGGTGATTGATCACGGGGAACCATGGCGTCTGAGAAGTGGGGTGTCCCGGAGGCCTAGGGAAGAGAAAGTGGTAAATACTGACAACCAGCCATTCACAAGATGGCAAAGGAGAGGGCTTCTCACCTGCCACTTTTGATGCCGTGGCCAGAGGGAGCTCTCGGTGACAGCAGGGACAAGCCTCCGGCTAGCCTCTAGTGGCTGACAGCGGCTCTGTTGGTCTGAGGCCCTGGTTTCTTCCTGCTGATCTATGCTGGTGATGTCACGAAGCTCTTGGTGGTAATTTTCAGCTCCGTGATGTCAGCCCATCACAACCGGCCTGGAGCCCACAGAGCCAGCTTTGTTTGGAGACTGGGACAGAGCTACGCACAGGAGGATGAAGCATAGGAGAGGGGAATAAAAATGTTGATTAAAAACAAAAGCCAAAACAAACAATTTTCTAGTTGAGGCCAGAGCCTGGCATATTGGTGCCCCTTTCTACCACCGGCCCCTATTTAGGGTGCAGGTTAGTCCCCCCAGGCTGGAGAGTGGGTGCGCCAGGGTTCTGGGGCGGGACATCTTTCTCTCCACAGCGTCTCCCTTGCCCTGGGACCAAGTGCTTCCCCCTCCTCACACGAGGGCTCCTGACCTACCTTTGGAGGTCCCATACTTCCCATGGCAGGGGTGCTAAAGAGTGTTTTCTTTAGGCCCAGCGCGATGGCTCATGCCTGTAATCCCAGCACTTTGGGAGGCCGAGGCGGGTGGATCACCTGAGGTCAGGAGTTCAAGACCAGCCTGGCCAACGTGGTGAAACCCCATCTCTACTAAAAATACAAAAATTAGCTGGGGGTATTGGTGGGTGCCTGTAATCTCAGCTACTTGGGAGGCTGAGGCAGGAGAATCACTTGAACCTGGGAGGCGGAGGTTGCAGTGAGCCGAGATCACGCCACTGCATTCCAGCCTGGGCAACAAGAGTGATACTCTGTCTCAAAAACAAACAACAACAAAAAACAACTCTCAAGACTTTTTTTCTTTAATATTCCCTATAAGAATTATGAAAAATTATGTACTATGTTGTATATTATAAAATTAATAACTAAAAATGTCATCATAAGCTTATAGAGTTATGTAGAATGTAATTTCCAGTATGGAGTAAAGTCGACCCTCATCATCTTCCCTTTAAAAAGCCATACATTATTTTTATCTATTTATTTACTTTTTAAGAGACAGGTCTCACTCTGTTGCCCAGGTTGGAGTGTAGTGGCACAATCACAGCGCAATGTAACTTCAACCTCCTGGGCTCAAGTTAACCTCCTGCCTTGGCCTCCCAAGGAGTTTTGGGACTACAAGTACACACCACCACGCCCTGGCTAATTCAAACTTTTCTTTCTTTTGTAGAGATGAGGGTCTCACTATATTGCCCAGGTTGGTGTCCAACTCCTGGTCTCAAGCAATCCTCCTGCTTTGGCCTCTCAAAGTGCTGGGATTACAGGCATGAACTACTAGACATGACCAAAAAAATCCATAAAGTTAATAGTCAGAAATTTTACATCATTAAGTCATTTTACATATTTAAAATGTTTACATGTGTACAAATTTTATATATTTATATCATTAATTTCCTTCTTGAACTCATATTTCCATCCTGATTTTCTCACAAAATTGTGTCCTAAATGATGTATTTTTTATGCTTGGAAACTATAGTGGGTTGAATTGTGTCCCACCAAAAGATATGTTCAAGTCCAAGCTCAAGCTTGCAGTGAGCTGAGTTCGCACCGCTGCACTCCAGCCTGGGCTACAGAGCGAGACTCCTTCTCAAAAAAACAAAAACAAAAACAAAAAACCAAACAACAACAACAAAAATCTTTACTACTTGTGTTTAAAATTATTTCTCAAAATGTGTAATACATTTTTATTGCTTTGCTCTAATAATTGTACTACCAACTGAATCCAGGAAAAAAATCTGTATTTTTAATTTTGGAACCTACAATCATGAGGAATTTTATTTCAATTTCTATTGAATTATTGCATATGTTCCTATATTAGTTTCTTAGGCTGCCATACCAAATTACCACAAAATTTGTGGTAAATTCTGTTAAAACAACAGAAATTTATCTACTCAAAGTTCTAGAGGCCAGAAGTCTGAAATCAAGATGGCAGCAGGGCCACTTGATTACACTCCTCTGAAGGCTCCAGGGGAGAACCTTCCCTTGGCTCTTCCAGCCTTCAGTGGCTGAGGCATCCCTTGGCTCGTGGCCACATCACTCCACTCCCTGCCTCTGTCTTGATGTGTCTGTCCTCCCTCAGTGTATGCCTTTGTTTCTCAACTCTCCTTCTCCTTTCTCTTATAAGGACACTAGTTATTGGATTCAGGGCTCCCCCTAATCCAGTATGATCTCATCTTGAGAGTCTTAACTTAATTACATCTGCAAAGACTCTATTTATAAATAAGGTCACATTCATAGGTACCAGGTTGGTCATTTCTTCTGCCACTAAGTGTGTAGCCCTTCTAGGGTCCTGGGCTTTATATGACGACTCCAATCACAATTTTCCAACATCTGTGGACCAAGCCCTTGCTCTGTCCCCACAGGGCCACTAAAACCCAGCCTTCCTTGGAACAGTGAGCTCAGCATCCCTTTACCTTTCCTTGGGCAAGAGAAGTGCCCTGTCCCCAGTTCAGGGTCAGAGCACACAGACCACCCTAACTGAAGGAGTGAGCATGGAACCACAGCTGGCTAGTCTGGTTCTTTCTTAGAAATTTGCATATTGAACTGAGACACACAAAAATGGAGAGGGGTGGGAAGTGAACCCTCCTGTAGAAAGTTCCCAAGAGCTGACTGATGGGACCCTTCTGCTGAGGACCCCAAACTTCTCGAGACCTGTGATATGGTTTGGTTCTGTCCACGCCCAAATCTCATCTTGAATTTTAGCTCCCATAATCCCCACGTGTCATGGGAGGGACCTGCTGGGAGTTAATTTAATCATGGGGATGTTTACCCCCATGCTGTTCTCATGATAGTGACTGGTGAGACCTGATGATTTTATAATGGGCTTTGCCCCGTTTTGCTCTGCAGTTCTCCTTGCTGCTGCCTTGTGAAGAAGGACATGTTTGTTTTCCCTTCCACCATGATTGTAAGTTCCCTGAGGCCTCTCCAGCCATGTTGAACTGTGAGTCAACTAAACCTCTTTCCTTTATAAATTATCCAGTCTCAGGTGTGTCTTTACTAGCAGTGTGAAGACAGACTAATATAACCTGGCTGCCAAGCTTTTCCATTACAACGATCGACTGAATAGCCTTCCAATATTTTTTGTCTTAAGTCCACCAGATTCAGTTTCCCTAGCTTGCAACTAAAGAGCCATACTGACAGGCATTTCCTGCTTGATAGCATTTTCTCGCAGAGGATGTATGAAGGAAGCAATGACTCTTGAGATGGGTTTTGGTCAGGCCTGACTTTGAGAGGGGCCGGCAGGAGATGGGACTGAAAAAGTGTGGATTTCATCACATTTGACAATGCAAAAGGCTGCATAGATTGACATATAAACTCAAAAGTAAGAATACGTTCTCTTTTATTTTCTAAATAAACTGAACTCTATATAAAAACTGTGTCAAGTGATGAAATCAGTAGTGCAAATCATTTAGCAAAAGATTCTAAGAATGTTTTAGTCATCTGATGTAGTTTTGAAATGATTGGCACAATCTTTGGTTTGCTTGCAGATGTCACTAAATGGGGCTTATGTCTGAATCTTGATTGAATGTACGAAGCTGCACTGAGCCTTCTCATGACCATCGCGTTATGTAGATGAGGCCTTGCTCCTGGATGGTCTTCTGATCTCCACAGCATTGCTCATGAGAGAGAACCTTGCTCAGATTCTGCTGAAAGAGCTGCAGCGAATTCAACAGAGCTTAGCTCCTCTAACACTGTTCAGAGAAGACCACCTTAAGTACGTGAAAATTGCTTATTGGTGTGAAATATTTACTCAGTTGGCTTAATTTTATTAACTCACATTCAACCCATCTTTCAGCCAAATTTTATGAGTCAGTAACAAGAACTTTTGGTTCAATGTATTCTTGCTGGGCATCATGGTGTGAACCTGTAATCCCAACAACTCTGGAGGTTGAGGCAGGAGGATCACTGAAGCTCAGGATTTCAAATCCTGTCTCTTAAAAAAAATTCAATGTATTTTCCACTCTTATCATCATACAACACATGAATTTTTGTAAAATGTATTCAGACCACCTAGTAGATTTTCTCTCGGAGTTGATATTTCCATTTATTTTGTTTCCATTGGAATATCAGAGTCCTTCAGTACTGTGAGAGTCCCAAATGCTTTATTGTATATAGCTGATTCCTAATGTTGTTACACAGTTTCATGCTGATGAAACTTCATTTGAAGCATAAACTTTACAACTGCCCATTCTGATTAAAAAAAAAAGTATTTACCACTTTCAATCTTTGGTGATAAAACTTGTGAGTAAAATCTACAGTCAACATTAGGTTACTAACCACAAAGCCGTTTGCTTTTCTTGAAATTAGAGGTTTTATGTTTTCATTTTAGGAAAAATAAATTATTTCATTGCAAAGTATTGCAAGTTATTCAAAGTGTGAATATGAAGGGCTGGGCTCAGCCTGTAACCCCAGTACTTTGGGAGGCTGTGACTCTCCAGCTTTTCACTACCTTGTTCTAAAACCAGACAGCCAAGAATCGGACATGTGAAGAAAGAATATTAACAGAAGGAACAGCGAGAAAACACAAGAGAAAGATAAACTGACAGAAGGGAGAAAAGAAAAAGAATGTAAAAATAAAAATGAAATGTTCTGAAAACTATAACATGTATTCCCAAATATAGATGTTGTCCCTAATAAATAAAAATGGGGAAAAACAAAAAGGAACATTCTTAGCATGAAAATAGGTCTTGAAAACTAAAAAAAGAAAAAGAACATGGAAATGAAAGTTGTATTGGAAATGATGGAAGAATGGGAAATACTTCCCAGAAGATAGACTTACAAAGAAAATGAGACCTGGGCACCATGGCTCATGCCTGTAATCTCAACACTTTGGGAGGTCAAAGTGGGAGGACTGCTTGAGCCCAGGAGTTCGAGATCAGCCTTGGCAACACAGTGAGACCTTGTCTCTGCATTTGGGAAAAAAAAATGAAAAAAATTATCCAGGCATGGTGGAGATGGAGTCTGCAGTGAGCTGAGATCACGCCACTGTACTCCAGTCTGGGTGACGGAGCATGACCTTGTCTTAAAGAAAAAAGAAAAAGCAAAAGAAAAGGGAAAGGAAATGGGAAAGAAAGTGAAGAACATTAGATTAACCCAGGAGTTTCATGATGTGAACAACTTCTACTAATGGAGATCAAAGGAAACAGAGAAGAGGAAATTATCAAAGAAATGCATTTAAAAATTCCTAGAACAGGCCTGGCACGGTGGCTCACGCCTGTAATCCCAACAGTTTGGGAGGCCGAGGTGGGCGGATCATGAGGTCAAGAGATGGAGATCAGACTGGCCAACATGGTGAAACTGCATCTCTACTAAAAATACAGAAAGTGGCTGGGCATGGTGGTGTGCACCTGTAATCCCAGCTACTCGGGAGGCTGAGGCAGGGGAATCACTTGAATGCGGGAGGTGGAGCTTGCAGTGAGCCTAGATCGTGCTACTGCACTCCAGCCTGGCAACAGAGCGAAACTCCGTCTCAAAAAACAAAAAACAGAAAAACTCCTAGGACAGAAAGACTTGAGCTTCCAGTTTGAAAAAACTCACTGAGTCCCCTGCAAAATGAAAGGAAAAAGACCCTCGGTAAAACACAAATCCTGAAACGTCAAAACACCGAGATCAAGCCTCACAGTGAGAAAAATGGGACCCAAGCTAAGGACTATTTGTCTTCCCAACAGCAACACGGGAAGCTAGAATGCAGTGAGAATATGACTTCCCGATTCCAGGGAAACAGCATTCCACTTAGACCCTGGACCCTGAAGGGTGAGTGCTCCAGGGGCATGGAAAAATGACATTTTCAGTCATGCGAGTTCCCGAGGAGCGCACTTTGTAGATACCTTTTCTGAGGAAGCTGCTATTGGACGCCCTCCAGCAAAATAAAAAATAAAATAAAATAAGGAAGCGAAGAACCCAAGATCAGGGTCAAAGGCACGCTCCCAGCGACCTGGCACCTTGAGGTTACAGGGGGCAGCAACCTGAAGAACAAGATTCCGAGGAAAGTCTCTTTCCTAGGAACAAATGCCACTGATGGAATACATGATGTTTTTTGAATGTATTGAAAAGAGATTTATATTGCTGATGAAGAACTGTTGTAATGAATTTTCAACAGGTGCAGAAAAAAATGGATAACCTGTAGTACCTTACAGTGAAACAAGTATCTATTTCTGGAATGAAATAGATCGCTAATTTCAAGAAAAATGAGTGGCTCATTTTCATTGTTAATGACATAAATGTTGGATGCAAATGTTACTTGAAAGTCATTGTCTTAGTCCATTTTCTGTTGCTTATAACAGAATACCTGAAACTGGGCAATAGATACAGAAAAAGAACTGATTGCTTATATTTATGGAGGCTGAGAAGGATGAAGCTCAAGGGGCCATGTCTGGTGAGAGCCTTCTTGCTGGTGGGGACTCTGCAGAGTCCTGAGGTGGCACAGGACAGCACATGGTGAGGGTGCTGAGCGTGCCAGCTCAGATCTGTCTTCTTCTTATAACACTACCAGACCCACTCCCGTCATAACCCATTAATCCATTAACCTATTACTCCATTAATCCATGAATAGATTAATCCTGCTCTCATGACCCAATCGCCTTTTAAAGCTCCCAGCTCTCTGTCATGCCACATTAGGGACTAAATTTCTTTCTTACTCTTTTTTTGGAGATGGAGTCTCACTCTGTTGCCCAGCCTGAAGGGCAGTGGTGCAATCTTGGCTCATTGCAATCTCCACTTCCCAGGTTCGAGTGATGCTTGTGCCTCAGGCTCCCGAGTAGCTGGGACTACAGGCACGCACCACCACACTTGGCTAATGTTTGTATTTTTACTAGAGACAGGGTTTCGCCATGTTGGCCAGGATGGTCTCAAACTCTTGACCTCAGGTGATCCACCTGCCTTGGCCTCCCAAAGTGTTGGGATTACAGGTGTGAGCCACCTCACCCAGCCAGGATTCAATTTCAACATGAGTTTTGGAGGAGACAAATATTCAAACCATGTCAGTCATTAAACGTTGAAAGCATTGAATACATATTTTATCCTGATAATGTTCACAGTTCAAATACAAAAAAATTATCATCATCAATGAGACAACATAAAACAACATTATGAGCCAGGTATAATAAAGAATTTGACATATACTCTTGGGGGAAAACTTACAGAACATTATTGGTAATACAAATTAAAAAAATGGAAAATAGCATCGGAACCTGCAACATATTTTGGGGAAAATTTCTGAATTAAGACAGTACAATTTTAGTTATCACCAATGAAATACAGTTTTATAGCAGAAGCATATTGTATTAGCCTGCTCACACTCATAACAAAATCCCACACACCATAACAAAATACCATAGATGGAGTGCCTTAAACAACAGAAATGTATTTTCTCACTTCTGGAGACTGTAAGTTCAAGATCAAGGTGCTGGCCAGGGTTGGTTCCTGGTGAGGGCCCACTTCCTGGGTTGCAGAGGCTGCCTTCTCGCCGTGCCTAGGGGTGGGGGGAAGTCTCTTCATCTTCTTATAAGGGCACTGATCCTGTCATGAGAACCCCACCACTGTGACCTCATCCAACCTTCATCACTCCCGGAGACTCCACTTCCAAATACCATCCCACTAGGGTGAAGCTTCAGCATTAGAATGAAGAGGAAGGCACAATTCAGTCAGTAGCATATATTAATATCTAGTCTTTCAAGAGGAGATAATTCTATGGCTGGAGTTGGGCACTGCCTCTTTGGAGAGCTGAATGTATGCATGCCCTGTGACCTAGCAAGTCTGTGCTCAGACATGTGCACCTGTGCACCAGGAGAGACAAAAAGAATGGTTACATCTGCACTGTTTGTATTGTAAAAAAGTGGATAATGTAAATATCCATTCATAGAAGAACGAACAATTTAGAATATATGCCTACAACAGAATACTGTAGGCGGTTACACAAATGCATCTAAAAATGGTAATGTTCTTTGTAAGAAGACAAGTTGAAGAACACTGCCTTCTGGCTGGGGGCAGTGGCTCACGCCTGTAATCCTAGCACTATGAGAGGCTGAGGTGGGCGGAACACCTGAGATCGGGAGTTCAAGACCAGCCTGGCCAACGTGGTGAAACCCCGCCTCTACTAAAAATATAAAAATTAGCTGGATGTGGTGGTGCATGCCTGTAGTAACAGCTACTCTGGAGCCCAAGGCACAAGCATCGCTTGAACCCAGGAGGCAGAGGTTGCAGTGAGCTGCGATTGCGCCACTGCACTCCAGCCTGTGTGACACAGCCAGACTCTGTCTCACATACAAAAAAAGATGCATTCCATATGAGCCAAGTATACAAAGTAAAAAAAAAAAAAAGCATGCACCACAAAGTATTCTATTATTAATGCATGTATATATTTGTAGTATTTAGATGAACTTCAATTATATGAACAAGTTCTAAAAAGATACTGTACTAATTTTTGACTGGAGTTTCATAAAGCATGTAAGATAAATGCAGTTTTTCCATTAAGAAATAATATATATCTCACTACAGAAAACTCTTTTGTACCTCAAGAAGTAAATTTGGATGATTTTCTTCCTTAGTTTCTCTATATTGCTTTAAAGATCATAGGCATTTAATGTATTTTTGTTTCTGCTATTATTAATGGAGTATTTCCCCCATTATAGCTTATATTCTGTGATTGCCGTGTTACAGAAAAGTTATTAATGGGCCAGGAGGGGTGACTCACGCCTGTAATCCCAGCACTTTGAGAGGCTGAGGCGGGAGGTTCATGAGGTCAGGAGTGCGATAACAGCCTGATCAACATGGTGAAACCCTGTCTCTACTAAAAATACAAAAATTAGCTGGGCGTGGTGGCACGTGCCTGTAATCCCAGCTACTTTGGAGGCTGAGGCAGGAGAAGCACTTGAACCTGGGAGGCAGAGGTTGCAGTGAGCAGAGATAGCGCCATTGCACTCCAGCCTGGGGGACAGAGCAAGACTCTGTCTCAGAAAAAAAAAAGACAAAAAAAAGCTACTAATTTTGTAACATTTAATCTTATACATAATCAATGCATTATATGAAATTTAAGATGATTCACTGTGTTTTGTATATTATTCCACTATTTTCCAGGTGTGATACTTTTATTTCCTTCTTTTACATAATTACACATCTTGTTTCTGTTTTATTTATTTTTAAATATTTTGAATTAACTGAAAATTCTGGACAAATGGTAAATAATAATTTTCACAACAGGTAGAATTTTTTTTCCCTAATAAAAATGAGAATGTCTTTAAAGTAGATTTTTGTTGTTGCTCAAAGGTAGGTAATAATCTCCCCTTCTTAGGGTTTTCAACTTTTCTTATTACTAATAGATATTAAATGTTATAAAATTACTTTTGGGAAATAAATGAATTTTTTACTGGACTTTTTCAAATTCCTGTATTGCATTATCTTTTAACAAACTGTGGTAAGCCAGAATGATAGTGTAATTGTGAAATTAGACCACTAGATGGCGGTGTGCACCCATTTTTTTGCTTCTGTAACCTTAAGTTACTTATTGTTAAAATTTAAACTTTTTATATAGGGGTGTCCAATCTTTTGGCGTCCCTGGGCCACATTTGTAGAAGGATTGCCTTGGCCACACATAAAATCCATGAACACTAATGATAGTTGAAGAGAAAACAAAAAACACCTTATGATGTTTTAAGAACGTTTACAAATTTGTGTTGGTTTACATTCAGAACCACCCTGGGCCTCATGCGGTCTGCTGGCCGAGGGTTGGACAAGCTTGTTTTAAATTAACATAATCCACAAGCTATCGTCTTCCTTTCAACTTTCAATTTCGTGATCTTCAATTAGGAATATGCTTAAAAATACTTCTTGTCTCTCCTGTATTTAGTCAGTTTTATTGGGGTATAATTTATACCACAATAACATTCAACAATTTTAAGGATACAATACAGAGTTGTAACAAATGCATTCAGCGTTGTTTCCACCACCACACTTGTAATAGAGAATATTGGCATCACTCCAGTCACTGCCCATGTACCTTCCCTGCCTGCCAACCCCTGGAAACCACTGATGGGCTTTGTCACTTGACCTTTTCTAGAATTTCATATTAGTGAACTCATACAATATAGAGCCTGATATAGGTGGCTTCTTTTCCACAGCCCCTTGCTTTTAGGATTCATCCATATTGTTAAGTGATTCAGTAATTCCCTCCTTTTTATTGTGGACTAGCTTTCCACTGAATGACTTTACAACAATTTCTTTACTCATCCAACCACAATGGACATGTGGGGTGCTTCTAGCTTTGGGATATTATGAATAAAACTGTTTACAAGCATTTACACATAAGTCTTTCTGTTGATGTATATTTTCATCTCTTGGTAAATACCAAGCAGTGGCATTGCTGTGTCATGTGATGAATATATGTTTTAACTTTCTAAGAAATTGTTTTCTCAACGGTTTTCTGAGGTGGCCGCAGCATTTTATGCTCTCCTCTGCCATGTGTGAGAGTTCCAGTCTCTGCACATCTCTTTGCCAGCACTTGTCATTACCAGTCTTTTTAATTTTGGTGAGTGTGTGGTTATACTTTATTGTGTTTTGACTGCACTTCCCTAATGTCTAATGATGATAATAAGCATCTGTTCATGTGCTTATTTGCCATCTCATATCTTCTTGGTGAACTGTCTGCTCAGATCTTTTGATTATTTTTTAAAATTACTTTGTTTATCTTCTCATTTTGCATTGTAACAACTCTTTATATATTCTGGATAGAAGTCCTTTCTATTATTTGCAAATATTTTATCACAGTCTATAGCTTGCCTTTTCATTTAACAGTGTCTTTTGAAGAGCATATGTTCTTAATTTTGATAAAGTTCAATTTATTAAATTTTTAATATATAATTCTTGTTTTTTGGGTCCAGTTTAAGAAATCTTTGCCTAACCCCAGGTGTCCAAGATTTTCTCTTATGTTTTCTTCTAGAAGTTTCATAGTTTAGCTTTTATTTTAAGACCTATGACCCATTTCAAATTAGTCTTCTTCTACAGTGTGATGTAGCGGTTGCATTTAAATATTTTGTTTTTGCATGGACTAATTTGCATCCAGTTATTTCAGTACCAGTTATTGAAAAAAATTATCATTTCTTCATTGAATTGCCTTGGCAACTTTGTCAAAATTTAATTGATTCTACATGAGTGGATCTATTTCTGAACTCACTATTCCATTCCACTGACCTATTTTTTTTCCCTTAGACTAATGCCACAATGTCTTGATTACTGTTGATTTATAGTAAATCCTGAAATGAGCAGTGTTAATCTTCAAACCTCGTTCTCCTTTTTCAAAATTGTGTTGGCCACAAGCAAACAAAATTGTTCTAGGTCCTTTGCATTCCACGTAAGTGTTATAATTAGCTTCTCAATTTCTGCAAAAAAGAAGAAACCTTCTGAGATTTTACTTGAGATTTCACCAAATCTCTAAATCAGTTTGGGGAGAATTGACATTATAACAATATTGACTCATGAACATGGTGTACCTCTCCATTTATTTAGACCTTCTTTAATTTTCCTCAGGATTGTTTTGTAGTTTGTGCATCTTTTGTTTAATTTGTTCCTAAGCATTTCATA
>NW_012101499.1:686725-688517 GCF_000951045.1 Mandrillus leucophaeus | reverse complement strand
AAAACAGAGCTACTATTTGGCCTGGCAATCCCGTTACTGGATATATGTCCCAAAGAAAATAAATTGTTCTACTAAAAAGACACATGTGTTTGCATGTTCATCTCAGCACTATTCACAATAGCAAAGACGTGGAATCAACACAGGTGCTCATCAATGGTGGACTGGATAAATAAAACGTGGTATGTATACATCATGGAATACTATGCAACCATGAAATGGAACAAAATCATGTCCTTTGCAGCAACATGGATGCAGCTGGAGGCCGTTATCCTAAGCCAATTAGCACAGACACAGAGAACTAAAGATTGCATGTTCTCACTTAGAAGTGGAAGCTAAATATTGGGTACTTGTGAAAATAAAGATGGGAAAAACAGGCACTGGGGACTACCAGAAGGTGGGAGGGGGGCAAGAGTCGAAAAACTATTGGGTACTATGTTCAGTGTCTTGGTGATGATGTCATTCATACCCCAAATCTCAGCATCATGAAATATACCCAGGTAACAAACCTGCACATGTACCCTTGAATCTAAAATAAAAGAAAAAAAAAAGAAAAAGAAAAGGCAGATTGTCAGATTGGATTAAAAAAAAAAAAGACACAAGTCTATTTTCTGCCTAAAAGAAACACGCTTTAAACATATAAACATAAATGTTTTAAATGTAAAAGACGAGGAAAGATATACTGTGTTTACACTAATCAAAACAAAGCTGAAGTAACTCTGTTAACAAAAACATAGCTTTCAGAGCAAGGCATGTGGCCAGGAAAAATTTCATAGTGAAAAAGAGGTCAATCACCAAGGAGACACAATAATCCTAAACATTTTTGTGTATAATAATAGAGCTTCAAAATATAAGAAGCAAAAACTCAAAGAACTTGATGGAGACATAAGCAAATCCACAATTGGATTTGAAGAGTTCAATAACCTCTTTCAAATGATTGATAGGATAATTAGGCAGATGTTCAGTGAAGATACAGGCGATTTGAACAATACTATCAACCAATTTGCTTTAACTGACAGAACATCCAACCAACGACAGCAGAACACATTCTTTTTTATTTTTTTTGAGTGAGAGTCTCGCACTGTCGCCACCCAGGCTGGAGTGTAATGGCGCAATCTCTGCTCACTGCAACCTCCGCCTCCTGGGTTCAAGTGATTCTCCTGCCTCAGCTTCCCAAGTAGCTGGGATGACAGGCGCCTGCCACCATGCCCAGCTAATTTTTTTGTATTTTTAGTAGAGATCGGAATTCACTGTGTTGGCCAGGCTGGTCTTGAACTCCTGACCTTGTGATATGCTTACCTCGGCCTCTCAGAGTGCTGGGATTACAGGCATGAGCAACTGTGCTGGGCGAACAAATTGTTTTCAAGTTCATATGGAAAATTTGCCAAGACAGACCATAGTTCTGACCGTACAACAAGTGTCAAGTGTCAATACATTTAAAGGGATTCAAATCATAAAATGTTCTTTAGCCACAATGGGATTAAATTAGAAAACAACGAGAAATCTCTGGGAAGTCTCTAAATATTTGGAGCGAGATGCGGCACATTCAGGGTGATATGGTTGTAGACAAAATCTCTAAATATTTGGAAATGAACATTTCTATATGCCTCATGGGCTGAAGAAGAAATCAAAAGGGAAACTAGGAATCATTTTGGACTGAATGAAAAGAAATATCAAATTTTGTGGCATGCTGCTAAAACAGTGCTTACAGAGAAATTGTATCACTAAACATGTATATTAGAAAACAAAGGTTTCAAATTGATGATCTCAGCTTTCACATTAAAAAAAGAAAAAA
>NW_012101499.1:679351-682120 GCF_000951045.1 Mandrillus leucophaeus | reverse complement strand
GTCTATAGCTTGCCTTTTCATTTAACAGTGTCTTTTGAAGAGCATATGTTCTTAATTTTGATAAAGTTCAATTTATTAAATTTTTAATATATAATTCTTGTTTTTTGGGTCCAGTTTAAGAAATCTTTGCCTAACCCCAGGTGTCCAAGATTTTCTCTTATGTTTTCTTCTAGAAGTTTCATAGTTTAGCTTTTACTTTAAGACCTATGACCCATTTCAAATTAGTCTTCTTCTACAGTGTGATGTAGCGGTTGCATTTAAATATTTTGTTTTTGCATGGACAAATTTGCATCCAGTTATTTCAGTACCAGTTATTGAAAAAAATTATCATTTCTTCATTGAATTGCCTTGGCAACTTTGTCAAAATTTAATTGATTCTACATGAGTGGATCTATTTCTGAACTCACTATTCCATTCCACTGACCTATTTTTTTTCCCTTAGACTAATGCCACAATGTCTTGATTACTGTTGATTTATAGTAAATCTTGAAATGAGCAGTGTTAATCTTCAAACCTCGTTCTCCTTTTTCAAAATTGTGTTGGCCACAAGCAAACAAAATTGTTCTAGGTCCTTTGCATTCCATGTAAGTGTTATAATTAGCTTCTCAATTTCTGCAAAAAAGAAGAAACCTTCTGAGATTTTACTTGAGATTTCACCAAATCTCTAAATCAGTTTGGGGAGAATTGACATTATAACAATATTGACTCATGAACATGGTGTACCTCTCCATTTATTTAGACCTTCTTTAATTTTCCTCAGGATTGTTTTGTAGTTTGTGCATCTTTTGTTTAATTTGTTCCTAAGCATTTCATAATCTTTGATGTCATTGTACATGTTACAATGTCATTGTAAACGTTGCTAATTTCCAATATTTTATTGTGTTTTGAAAATTTCCACCTTTCAGTGTACTTCCAGTATATAGACATCCAATGAATTTTTAAAAATTGAACTCGTATCTTATAATCTTGCCAAATTCACTTGTTAGTTCTAGTGGCTTTTTGTACATTCCTTAGATTTTTCCACGTAGATTATCATATCTCTGAATAAATCCAGTTTTATTTCTTCCTTTCCAATCATATAATTTTATTTTATTTTTCTCAGAAGGACCTCTGTGGTTGGCAGAATAATGCCCCCAGTGATGTCTATATCTGAATCCCCTGATCCTGAGAATATGTTACCTGACAAGGCCAAGGGGGAATTAAGGTTTCAGATAGAACTGTAGTTGTTAATTAACTGATTTTAAGAGATTATTCTGGAATATCCATGTGGGTCCCAATGTAACCATGAAGGTCGTTGTACGTGGAAGAGGTTGGCAGAGAGGACATCAGCATGATGGATGTGAGAAGGACTCGATCTGCTCTTGCTGGCTTTGAAGGTGGAGGATTAGTCTGGTCTCATTCTGCTAATAAGGACATACCCAAGACTGGGTAATTTTTAAAGGAAAGAGATTTAATTGACTCACAGTTCAGCATGGCTGGGGAAGCCCCAGGAAACTTACAGTCGTGGCAGAAGGGGAAGCAAACACACACAAACCACGGGGAACGATGAATTACTATTGAGGAAGAGCACATTCAACATGTCATAGCAATCACGGAATGTAAGGTAGTTCAGTCACTGTGAAAAGAAATTTGGAGATTTCGCCCCAAAGAAAACAGAGCTACTATTTGGCCTGGCAATCCCGTTACTGGATATATGTCCCAAAGAAAATAAATTGTTCTACTAAAAAGACACATGTGTTTGCATGTTCATCTCAGCACTATTCACAATAGCAAAGACGTGGAATCAACACAGGTGCTCATCAATGGTGGACTGGATAAATAAAACGTGGTATGCATACATCATGGAATACTATGCAACCATGAAATGGAACAAAATCATGTCCTTTGCAGCAACATGGATGCAGCTGGAGGCCGTGATCCTAAGCCAATTAGCACAGACACAGAGAACTAAAGATTGCATGTTCTCACTTAGAAGTGGAAGCTAAATATTGGGTACTTGTGAAAATAAAGATGGGAAAAACAGGCACTGGGGACTACCAGAAGGTGGGAGGGGGGCAAGAGTCGAAAAACTATTGGGTACTATGTTCAGTGTCTTGGTGATGATGTCATTCATACCCCAAATCTCAGCATCATGAAATATACCCAGGTAACAAACCTGCACATGTACCCTTGAATCTAAAATAAAAGAAAAAAAAAAGAAAAAGAAAAGGCAGATTGTCAGATTGGATTAAAAAAAAAAAAGACACAAGTCTATTTTCTGCCTAAAAGAAACACGCTTTAAACATATAAACATAAATGTTTTAAATGTAAAAGACGAGGAAAGATATACTGTGTTTACACTAATCAAAACAAAGCTGAAGTAACTCTGTTAACAAAAACATAGCTTTCAGAGCAAGGCATGTGGCCAGGAAAAATTTCATAGTGAAAAAGAGGTCAATCACCAAGGAGACACAATAATCCTAAACATTTTTGTGTATAATAATAGAGCTTCAAAATATAAGAAGCAAAAACTCAAAGAACTTGATGGAGACATAAGCAAATCCACAATTGGATTTGAAGAGTTCAATAACCTCTTTCAAATGATTGATAGGATAATTAGGCAGATGTTCAGTGAAGATACAGGCGATTTGAACAATACTATCAACCAATTTGCTTTAACTGACAGAACATCCAACCAACGACAGCAGAACACATTCTTTTTTATTTTTTTTGAGTGAGAGTCTCGCACTGTCGCCACCCAGGCTGGAGTGTAATGGCGCAATCTCTGCT
>NW_012101499.1:676297-677791 GCF_000951045.1 Mandrillus leucophaeus | reverse complement strand
AAACAACAACAAAAAACAAACAACAACAAAAAAAGAAATTAAGATTTTGGAGTATTTGGCAATACTCCAACGTGATTAAGAGGGTGGACTCAGGAGTCAAAACACCAGGGTTCTGTCCTGACTCATAACTTGCTGGGTCCTTGGGCAAATGACCTGACCTAACCTCTGGGAACCTCAGTTTCCCCATTAGCTGGGGTGGTAATATAGGAGTGCTGCCCCATAGGCTGTTGTGAAAATTAAATAAGAGTATGGACGTGTCTGCACAGCGCCTGATGCAGAAGTGCTCAGTTGATGTTATTTTTATTTTTGAATGTTTTAGTGTTTTCAATGGCACTCAAAAAGGAACCAGCATCACAAAAGGGCCTTTTCAACTCAGGGGGACTTTTGTTCCAGAACAAATTCAGGTGAACAACCACAAACCTTTTAGTGGTTCAGAGAAGAAGGATGTGACGTGACATCACTTTTCAGTAGTGTGGGTGGTCCAGTAGTGTGGATCCTGTGATGTGATGTACAGTTTTTGTACACGGCCACAGCTCGGTGCTATTCATGGGACAGTTGACAAAATGAGAGGTCTAGGTGCCCCCCACCAAGGAGGTGAGGCCAAACCCACCTGGTCTGGCCACAAACCATAGACTGACCAGGAGGTGGGGTCCCTGACTGGCAGCTATTTCTGGCCCCTAAGGGGTAGGATGACATTAGTAGTAGGGTGGGGGAGAATTGAATTAAGCACAGGTAGATACTAGAGTCAGGTGTATGTGGTTCATGCACGGTGAAAACTGTTTTGCTGCTTTTGTAGTGTTTCCATGTTTTTACAAAGATGACCTAGAATGTGCCCTTTAAAACCAATCTCTTATCTTTTCTATACTTCCCAGAAAAACACGATGTTATGTCTATATGCATCCGAAATCCTGCTTGGGTGGGTCGTTGTACCACTGCCAAAGAGGCTTCATCTGCTAACTTGGACTGGATCCTAAGATCCACCGAAGCTGAGCTGGTAGCTGAGTGGAAGGTGCTGGCCACACAGGCCTCTGTACAGGTTGGGGTGAGCCCTCCCACTCCTTCTTTATTTCTTTTCTCCGCCTTGATGCAAACAGATGGGCATGGCCAGTCTGAGTAAGTCTCTGGGCATTGGGATAGAAATTGGGGCTTCCAATGTGCTTCTGGAATTCTGAGTTAATGCTACTGTTTGAAATTGTATATATGCATATTCAAAATCATGGGAGACTTTTAAAAAATATCGTACCTTTTGAGTCACAAGGAGACTTCCTAAATGAGCCACACAATTCCAGGGTGGGAAGACCCCTTGTCTCCAGTTAAAACCTTCTAGTACTTAAGAAACCGTCAGGGCCAGGTTCAGTGGCTCACGCCTGTAATCCCCAGCACTTTGGGAGGCTGAGGTGGGCGGATCACAAGGTGAGGAGTTTGAGACAGCCTGGCCAATATGCTGAAACCTTGTCTCTACTAAAAATACAAAAATTAGCTGGGTGTGGTGGC
>NW_012101499.1:663865-675497 GCF_000951045.1 Mandrillus leucophaeus | reverse complement strand
AGTGAAGTGCCTGGTGGGGATGAACAGGGTGAGGGAAGGAAGTGGCACTAGGGACCTGGTATCCAGACACCTGGCTGCACAACCCCTTGGAGCCCACTCCAGCAAGGCTAGGGCTCCAACCAGTGGCTCTAGGAAAGCTCTTCAAATGTTCCATTTTCTCTTTTTTTGTTGTAGTTTTTGGAGAACTCTCTCCTTCCCCAGTCACAGTTATGAGGTCCCTTTCTCTGGGAGCCATCCTGGGTGGCCTTGTTTCTTTGCCTCCATGGCACCCTATGGGTCTCCCGTCTGGCCCTGTGTGTCTGTCCCCTACAGGGCCCTGGTCAGCTGTGCAGCAGGCCCAGCACATGGCAGCATGGGTGCACGCTTGCTGATTCACATTTGTTCCTTAAGCTCTTCTTCCTCCTTCGAGACCCTGCCTGTACACCTTCCTACATCCTCCTCCAGGCTGCCCACTTGAATTTGCCTCTTCCTTCTCTGTGTCCCACATCCCCCTGGTTGAGCTCTGCTCTGTGTTCTCATTCTGGGGGATACCTATGCTAATGTCATCCTTCCACTGTCCTGCCCTGGCCAAGAGACATGGATACTGCTTCCCTGCCCGGCACGGTGGCCCCGATGCTCCATGTACACGACAGTGTTCAGAGTCAAGGATTGAGGACCCCACCCTGCTCTATGACAGAAGGCAGACAATCACCAAATAATAAAAGCATGGCCACAGGATGATACTAGGCATATGTGAGAGTCCTGGAAACTGGGAGAGGCGGTCTTCCTGCTGGAATGTGGAAGGAGGGGGCGCCAGGCAGAGCAGCTTCACTGCTCAGGCAGGAATGGAGCTGGGTCATGAAAGAGTAGAATTGTACCCGGGGCGAAGTGGGGCAGGGGGCAGGTGGCATAGCTGGTGTCCTGTTACCCCACTGCAGTGGGCCTCCGGTTGGAGCCTGCATCAGAAGCCCCTGCAGAGTTGGCTATAACACAGATCGCTGGGTCCCAGGGTTCGGGTGGTTGGGTGGGGCTAAAAATGTGCATTTCTAGGGAGTTCCCAGGTGAGGGGAGCATACTATGAGAACAACTGTTCTATGTGAACCCAACCCTGATGCAGTGCTAGGGCTGGGAGCTACTTGGGAGCTGTGTCCCCAACTGTGTTCCATAGCATCCTCCTTTTATGGTCCCCAACAAAGAGTTTTGTGGTCAAATGTGTGTTATCTGTGACATGCCCAAACCTCGCTCTTGGAGATTCAAGGCATACTTGGATACAATGGAAGTCTCGGTGAGTCCTGCAGTAATGAATTAGACTTCTTTCAATCCAGCGTTTTCCAGAGCTATTTAAAAATGAAACACTCTTTGGCTTCATCCCTTCTGCCCTGGAGGGGGGCTCTACCGGGCGTCAGTCTGAGAAGCTGCTCCAGGACTGCATCTGTCCCCCGCCCCCTTGTGGTTGTTGGAGTCTGCAGGCGAGACCAGCCTTCCTCGCTCTTGCCTTCCCTATGAGACCCAATGAAGTGACATCCCAGGCTTTGTGAGTTTGTGTTTGCATGAGCTGTGGGCTGTCCCTCATCCAATGCCTTAGGCATCTTCCAGACTCTTCCCCACTCCCTTCTGTGGCTTTGTCTCTGGGGCACTCCTGTCAGGGGTACACACGAAGAGGGAGAACACCTAATGTCTGGCAAGGTTGGGAGATGCCCCACCAGAGTAAGGGCTTCCCGAGGTCAGAACCCAGTCCACTGCTCGATCCTCAGCCCCAGCTCACTGTCTTGCACACGGTAGGTGCTCAACTAATGCTTGTGGCAGAGGTTGAACTGCATTGACTCAGTCTGTCCTTCTTTCCCACGAATACATGAGAGCTGGCCCTTAGTGAAAACCAGCAAGGACTGCTCAGGGGCACACAATGATCCTGGGATGTGTGCAGAGTTCAGCTGGGGCAGACGCGCTCAGAAATGGAGTCTTCCAGGAGCCCCATAGTCTTACATTCTGGAAGCAGGGGAGAGCTGTGCCCTTAGAAGCTGTGCCCTTGGGAGGGGCCAAGGCTATGCAGGGGCTGCAATTCAGTGGACATTGAACTGTTTTGGAGGCTGGCTCTCAGCAGGCTCCTGGACACATGGATCTCTGCAGACTCCCCAGGCTTCTGGGTTATGAGGGGCGGGTCCCAGATGAGGCTGCACTCTGGAGGGCAACTGTATCTCTGTACTGCCCGACCAGTGGGGTGTGGAGCAGAGCAGTGGCCAGCTCCTGACACTGGACATGCTGTGTTGTGAGGGCTGGAGTGGCCCAGGCTGACATGCTCTGCGTTGCAACAGCAGCATACAAACATCACCAGCAGGGGGAATAGGTTACAGGACTGGTCCTGTGCCCTGGAGAGGATGGCGCTTGGTGGCAGGTGGAGCATCAGTGTTTTCTTCTGTGGTGGTTTTGGAGGCAAGAGAAGCTTGTGCTTAGGACCCTGGGTCTTGCCTGCTGTCCAGAGCCTGTGTCCAGAGTGACCACTTCTCACCTGCCAGAGTTTATGGGTGAAATGATGAGGTCCAGGCCTGTTGGTCGTAAAGTGCTCAATGCAAAGTGCTGGGTGAAAAATCCAGTTTACCTCTCAAGGAATGCCTAGATGATGCGACCTGTTTCTGCAGAATTTTGAGAAGAAGCTTTATTTGGGATAGTCTACATAGACGAATAGTTCAGGAATTGGCACCTTTGGTCATGTCTGTGTAAAAGTGGCCTGCTGAGCGGTGTCCTAACAATGTTGGACCACTTTTACCAGCTCTGGTCCCCTTTCTGTCACCAGGTGCTGGAGTGAGCAGTACCCATCAGGGAGAGCAGTAGGTCTCTCTGCATCGCTCCCTATTAGTTATAAAGGGAAATGCCCATATACATTTTCTGACATAAACGGAGTGAGGACGTCTAGTCACACTGCTTATTTATGACATATGTTGGAGAAAATATTCTACCTCCTTCCCACTCTCTTATTCAGAGACTGCGTGGCACCAACTGAGAGCCTGACACAGTGCTGGTGTGACCAGGTCCCCCCGCCACCATGGCCCAGCAGATCCCTCTCCTTGCCACATCCACCCCTTTCCATCCTTCCTCCTTCCCTTTCCTGGGTCTGGCCTGTCATTTGCCAGTGGTCCCCAAACCCCTGAAGCAGGGATACTTGTCTCTTTGTATACAGAGGATTCATTCCCAGCTGGAATGAGGCAGACACTGTCCTTGCTCATCCAGTCCCCTTCTCATGGGGACAGTGTATGGGATTGATCCAAGGCCCTGTGAGTGACTCAAAGGCCTGGCAGGACATCCTTGTGATGAAGGTTGTTACCACCACCGTACAGGAGAGGAAAGAGGCAGGAAGTACCACCGTGATCCAAGATTCTCCCCTTAGGGCATATTGGCCCTAGGTGGCCTCGTGGTGGCCTCCTGGCAGGTGCTGAAGGGTGGGGCAGGGAGCTGCTCAAAGCCAGGGGGCAGCAGGAGCAGAGGCGAGCTGGAAAATAGCAGAGATGGATGGAGCTGGGCAAAGGAGAGGATGGGGCAGCTGCACGGGTCCATGGCACCTACTCCGACAGGGTTGCCATCCTCTTCCTCATTGAACTTAGTGCCTGTTGCATCCTAGAGCAAGGCAGGGGCCAGGACACACATACCTCCATGAGGAGGGTGAGCCTCTCCAGGTAGGATGGCTACTTAAATCAATTATCCTGGGGAAGAGCAAGAGTGGTGGGATCCAGCCTGAGAAGACAAGGGGAAGGCTGGGTGGAGCTGTCTGGTTCAGCCACCCTCAGCTGGGTCATCTGTCATGGAAACCAAGAGTGAATAGAGCAGCCCACTGTCCTCTCGGCCATGAACTATTTCTTGCTGTAAACTCTTCAGTAAAATGGAAATGCACCATCTAGGCTCTCTTCTGGGCTGTTTTTTTAAAAAATTAATATTACAGTTTAATGTGGATTCAGGGGAACTAATAAAAATTTCCCATCTGTTCAAAATATCAGGGAAGGATGTGAATGTATATACTCAACAACTCCTGATAAGCGAAAGAGCCTGGGTTTGCTGCTGAGTTTTCTCCAGTGCTAACCGAGCACATATACTAGTGACTGCAGCCACCCTGCTCCGATGACCTCCGACATCCTCCTGCAAATCACACTCACTGATTCCAAAGGGCAGAATAGCGACTTTAGGCTGGAGAAACCTGGCAGATACCATCTTGGTCAAATGGTCATCACCCCATGGCAATCAAGAACCAGAGGACAAGTCGAAGCACATGATCCTGATATGACACACCAAGAAGGACACAGCATCACCACTGTGATGGTCCAGTTAATGGTTTATCACCTGAATCGAATCAGGAGGAAAGAGCAGACAAGCTAGCCAAACCCCAGCAGTGTGTGGAGTGGAGGCGTAGAGGAGCCTGTAACATAACAGGCCTGAACTCTTAAAAAGATACCGATGCCATGAAATGTTACTGTCACAAAGCAAAACTCAGCAACGGTTTCAGATTCAGGGAGATGACAGAGACATGACTACTGAATGGACCCGTGATCCTGGACGTTCCTTTGCTACAGAGGACATCGCTGAAACAACTGACAAAAATCTCAGCATGGTCTGTAGATTAGATAATTATGTCAATATTAATTTCCTGAATGTCATCATTTTACTATATAGTTTAGAGATTTAGGATAATATTCTTGTTTTTAGGAAATACATATTGAAATACTTAGTGGAAAAGAGGCATCATGTCTGTATCTCACTCTCAAATGGTTCAGAAAATAATATATATACTTGAAGGAGAGAGAGAAGGCTGAAACAAGTATAGTAAAATGGGGGAATCTGAGTGAAAAGTACATGGGAATACTTTGTTTTACTATTTATATAATTTTCCTATCTTTGAAACTTTGTCAAAATTAAAAAAAATTTTAAAATACCTCCAAAATACAGAGGCTTAAGAGAGAAGATTGTGTCTTGTCTACTGAACACAATAGTGTGGCGTGTACAGGCTAGCAAGGAGGCTCGGCTCCACACAGCCATGCAGGACCCCAGGCCCCTTCCCTTTGACTGCATGATTGAGTCACAACAGCAAGGAGGAGAAGGAACCTAGTTGGCCAGCCCATAACTTCTGTTTGAGCAAGGGAAGTAGAGGAACTGGGGCCCAAGACCACCCCATGCAGCAAGGGAGACTGGGAATGCAGTCTCTAGCTGGGAGTTCCTGTGCAAAGTCAACACACCATTACTGTGGATCATCAGAGAGCAGACCCGGGGGTTCATGAGCAGTCTACCCTCTCACCTGTTCTCGGATTCAGAGGTAATCTGGAGTGGCCATGACCGTGACGAGCCTGAAGGTTCTGCGTCTAGTTTATATTTCTCACATCTGCCCTTGTCTGACAGCGGCGTCCCCTGGGGACCTCACACCATCCTGCCCCTTAGCTTCTGAAACAGCGCCTCCCATCCACACTACACCTTGCACCTTTTAGCGAACCAGCGACCACACACTTGTGTGCATGCATGTATGCATTACCCTGGGATCTGATTAAAAGGCAGATTCTGATTCCATGAGGCTAACTAGCTCCCAGGGGAAGCTGAGGCTGCTGGCCCTGGATGCACTGGGCAGCAGAGGTCTATGGGCATCTTCAGGGTGCGCCTGCGTGCTTTGCAGATGAAGGAGCTGCGACTCCTGTTCCTTCTGAGAGGGCAATGCCGGGCGGTGTTGGGTGCATGGGAAACCCACCAGCAAGTGGGACTCACTTTGTCTGGAGTGGATGTCATGCCGCATATGGGATTTCAGTCGTGTCCAGCTGTTCGTGTCAGGTGTTGCTGAAGAGATTGGGAAATTAGACAGGGTTTTGGAGGAAGTCACCTTGTAGGTCCTTCCCAAGTTTAAATTTGCCTGTGGGTTTATGAGTAAGAAAAAACCTATATACTTCACATCATGGGGCTGACAAGGGGAATTCAGAACCAAAGACCATGGGAGATTCAGAGCATTCCTGATTTTGTAAGAAAAGCAGGGTATACACCCTGCCTGATCCTCCCAAGCACAGCTGAGCTGCATGGGAGGCTGTGCCCCAGGGCAGCTGTTCAGCTGTGAGCCAGTGCTCTGCCTGTGGTGTGGCCTCATGAACCTAGGGCTGGAGGCCTGGCACATGCTGGCTAGAATTCCAGCTCCACCACTGGCTGTGTGCCTTTGGGCATGTCGTTAATCTCCCTGAAACTGAGTACTCCTATCTGTGAAGTGGGCACGGGTATTACAGCTGACACAGGAACGCTCCCAGACGGTGGGGTCTGTTCTCCTTGGTGGTGGTGGTTCACATTGCCCTGACTACCAAACCCTACTGCACCATCCTCTGAGCTGGCCTGACTTCTCGGGGGCTGCCCAGCAGTGGCACAATGGGGTCTGAGCCCACTGTCACCAGGGTCTGCTGCATCTGGATATTAACCTTCATGTGTGATGACAGCCCACGGGCTCACCAGAAACACGCTTAAGGGGCAGCACTTGCAGGCCTGGAAGGGCTTAGGCCAGCTGAAGTGCTGAGGCTGCTTTCTGGGGCTGGGAGCAATATTCTCTTTGACCACAAGATGTCACCCTGCAACCATGATATCGGGACAGGCACCATCGGATTCAGGGCTCCTGAGGAGAACCAAAAGTGGTTTTGAAACCTCCTTTTCACCTGGATGCTCTCCTTGTCCTTGGTGGTCAAATGGTTTGTTCTAAAGGTTCGAGAAAAGGTTTCACAGTGAAGTTCATCTGTTCCCTCTTGCTTCGGAGAGGAGCTCCGAACACCCAGCTTTGCCACCTCCCGGCTGTGTGACCTTGAGCAAGTTGTTCAACCTCTCTGTGCCCAAGATTCCTCATGCCTAAAATGGTGAAAATAGCACCTACATTACAAGTTTGTTATGAGAATTAAACGGTGTTTTCAAAGTGCTTGGAACTGTGCCTCGTGCAGAGCAAGTCCTGGAAAAGTCTAGTAAATAAAATAATAACAATACTACTACTAATAGTGTACTCAAGGAGTGCCTCACCCTTCTCAAACAGACAAAATTCAAACACTGAAAAATTAAATCCTACCCTAGAGTCTCAAGCACAGGTTGAGTATATTACATGTTTTGAAATTTTAGAATTCCCTGCTGTGTTATGTAGGCAATGGAAACAATTTTCATAATTTATTGCTGTAATTCATTTCTGGGAAATAGACATTTTCACCAAGAAGGGGGTGAAAGATAATTTCTTCCATTGCTACTTTTGCCTCGCTGCGCGCAGAGGATTCCCCAAGGGTCCTGGGAACCGCAAGTCTACGGAAAGGTGCCGTCCAGGGTGTTTGGTTCTGACTCGCCTGCTGGCCTTCCTTCCCATCTCCAGCATGTTGCCTGGGATTCCATCCCAGTCATACCAGAGGTAACCTCCGAGTACAGTTATGACGATTTTCACTCAGTCACAGGAGCAGACCGGCATCAGATGGCAAGAGGAGGAGTGCAGGAATCAAAGGTCACAGTCTCAGGAGCAAAGCCCCACAGACGTCTGGCTTCTGGATCTGTGACCATATGGTCAAAGATTGCTCTGCACGATAACCTCCACAGCAGTCAGGTTGAGGATGTCTGGCACTGAAGTTACTCCATTTGAGAAGTTTTATATATTTGTATTAAATAAAATTGAATTGTAGAATGTTTAATTGCAGAAAAGCACAGTGAAGGAAGTTAAAAATCACTTATAATTTCATCACTCCAAGATACAATCACCATTTCTGCTTTGTGACTTTATACAGTGATACTCGGGTACGCTGAAAGTTTTTGCAAAATTAGAATCGCACAATTTTATATTTTGCTTTTTTCATATTATATCATGCCAGGAACTACTCTTCAGAACTCCTTCTTATGGTTGCATAATGTTTCATTTCTGATTACACCATGAGTTAACACTAGCCCCCTATAATTTTTTCTAATTTTTCACTATTTTAAGAAATGTTGCAATAAATATTTGATTGTCATATACATTTTTGAATAGCTCTTTTTGGAGAGCTTAATTAATGGGTATTTAATGGGCTAACAAGCATGGATTCTTTTTACCTTACACTTTAAATCATCTGCTAACTCTTTGCTCAAGGTCAAAGTTAGCAAGTAGCTAAGCCCAGCTTTGAGTCCTGCTCCACAAAGTTTAAACTCCGATGTCAAAGTGCCTTTTGGATGTTGTTAGTACCTTTCAGCTTTTGGAACATAAAAGAAGGAAGGCTTTACTTTGCAAGTTCTGTGGTTCTATTACTCTATTATATGCTACATGTAAACGTTTCCAGAAATCTGTTAGAAAAGAAAGGTTACTGCCAACCCAAATGCCTGCAGGGACCAGGAAAATGCCAGACAGGGCATACACATGCCAGCGGGCCTGATGTGACACTTGGGACATGCTTACGGTGACAGAGAGGATGTGTGCCATCCCCTACACAAATGAACAAGTCAGACTTGAATTTGTAAGTCTTTCGGGACACTGTCCACCAAGCTAAACCCATCTGTGGGCCGAATGGTCACCAGGAGCAACCTTATAAGACCCCAATGAGGTTCATGAGGGGTAAAGGGCACAATTTTTATTTCCTAGGTTGGGAAACCAAGGTTCAGAAGACTCGGCTGCGGAGTCAAGCTGGGAAGACCGCACGTCTGCGGCTTCTCAAGGGTTTTCAGCTACAGTGCGGGCTGGTGTCTGTCACTGCCTAGGACTGACAGGTGCCATGAATCATTCCTTACCGTTGATGGAGAAAGGAACAAATGCATAAATAATGTATCCTTCCCCCTCAATTACTTTGAAGGATTTCCCTGGGCTAATGTTAACCTCTTTCATGCCATGTAAGTGCTTACCCAAGAATAACTGCTCCTTCCAGAAAGCCTTTCTGTAAGCACGACTGACTGGAAATGTCCAGCTTTTGCTAGGTGTGTGTGTGGGAGGTGTCCTCCTTTCTCAGCTTCCTGTGTCTTGTCTCAGTCATCATCCAAAGCCTACCCCATGTGCAGATCCACACTTCACCCAGAGTAAGGAGGAGGGCGTGGTGGTGGTGAGGGCCAATGCAATGGTGAAGGCATCTGAGATGCACCTGCTGGGTTTTAAGTAATAGTTTTTATGTGTCCTGCATGAAAACTTGGCTTCTTTTTGAGTTAATGTAGTCTTGTCACTGACTTACTGCTGCCCCCTATCATTCAAGAGTTCTTTTGGACCAAAAAAAAAAAAAAAAAAAAAACCCAACAGAGGACCCCCGAGGAGACTTTTTCTGGCTCAAGAAGGGGCTGGATGGGGGGGAATAGTGAGGACAACATGAAACCGTTTGGCAAGAGGCCAGCCCAGAGTGCTCCAAGAGCCCTGTGCTGACATAGGACATTGTCCTGCACAAGCTGAGACACAAATGATGCTTAACCTTTTTGGTTTCATCTTTAGGAACTTGGCCCCTTTATTTTGTGCTTCAAACTTCAGTTTCTTGATTGCAAGCGCAAACCTCTGCAGGTGACAGGAAGGTGATGTAAATGAACAAAGCAGCAGGGTGTCCTCAGCTGGGGTCTGGTGGGGATTGTGGTGAATGGGAGAGCAGTGCCCATTGCGGGATCCCAGTGCCCCCGATCCCTGCTGAAGATTACCAAGGTGGGGAGCGAATTCTAGGTACATCATGGCCAAATCCACCCATTTTCCAAGAGAAGCTAGAAATCCAGATGTTTATATGAATGCAGCTAACTTTGAAAAGTGGCAGTGAATCTGACTTTGCCTAAGACACCTCATAGGCCAAAGAAATCCCACCTGCAGCCTGCATGGGGCTGGTGTGCAGCCAGCAGCTTGCATCCCACAGCCTCTGGCTGGACGGTAGTGGCTTCGGGCACATTGCTTGGGTAGGATAAGGGCATACACCTACTATTTAATAACGATGTTGTGCACTCTCCACACATAAGTAACGTGTGAAAATACAACAAAGAATGTCTCCTAAAGCGTACTGCTTACTTAAAGCTCATTTCCTTCTGTACCCAGATGAAAGACATCTGCCCATCAATGACCTAGTCAAGCCATGAAAGAATGAGAAGCACATTTCAGAGAATGTGTTAATAAAAACAGTTCAACTATAAACATTTCCAAAAAGGTTTTAAAATAGAGCATCTCTGAGGATTTCCCTTTAAGTAAGTCACCATCACCTACATTCTTGAGATTTAGGGGAAGGTTTAGGGGTGCAGTCACAGGAAGCTCAGGGCAACATCTCAGCCACCTGCGACCTGAAGCACAGAGCAGGCTAAGTCCCCTGGGAGAGCTGTGGCCACAAAGCTGTGTAGTGGGACATTCTGGATCCTCACACTTCTTCTAGTGGGCATTGCCCACTCCTCAACACAGGGGCATCCCAGGCCCAGAAGCTTTGAGCATGTGACTGAACTGAAGACACATGGTGGTGGGTCTGCTGGAAGGCCAACTTTGCCTGCAGACAAAATGGTTCTTTCCTAATTGAGATGGAGGCTTTGGGGCCATTGGGACTGACCTAATAAAGCAAAGCGGTGCTGTATCATGTGTCAAAAAGGCAGTTTCCTGAAATTGAATACTTTAAAAATGTGAGCAGAGTAGAACAGCCCCAGGGGTTGTCAATCATCCCTCCTGGTCCGGGCTAGCTCAGCAGGGACTGGAAACGCACCCGCCCCTCATCCAAAGTCGGGAGTATTCAGTAGTGGCCTTCCTCTGGGAGGAGGGGCTGAGGCTTCAGGCCTAGCCTTTGTTTTCTCTGGCCTGGCATGTGGGCAGATTTTAGTGTTATAAATTGGAGGGGTGGAGTGCTAGTATGTTAAGTAAATTTTATTTCCAGCATTTCCTGGAGACCTGTAACTAATACATTAAAAAAAATGTTTAATAGTAGGCCGGGTGCAGTTGCTCATATCGGTTATCCCAGCACTTTGGGAGGCCGAGGTGGGTGGATGACGAGGTCAGGAGTTTGAGACCAGCCTGGCCAACATGGTGAAACCCCGTCTCTACTAAAAATACAAAAATTAACCCGGCGTGGTGGCACACCTGTAGTCCCAGCTACTCGGGAGGTCGAGGCAGGAGAATCGCTTGAACCCGGGAGGCGGAGGTGGCAGTGAGCTGAGATCGGCACACTGCACTCTGCCTGGGCGACAGAGCGAGACTCCGTCTTAGAAAAGAAAAGAAAAGAAAAAAGAAAAGAAAAGAAAAGAAAAGAAAAGTTTAATAGTTTTAGAAGAGTAATACCTATGTTCCAATCACTTAAAATTAACGTATTTTATCCAATCAAGGCATATCATCATTTTATACACCAAGAAAGAAAGAAAAGAAACTAGCGAACAAACGGGGCATAATGCCTCCTGGCCCCGCTTCCCCCTATGCCCACGTCCTTAGGAGACACCTCTGGAGTTCAGAAATGCTAGGAGAGCAAGTTCTTCATTCTTACAATCCAGGATTGGCCGGGCTTTTGCAGCTCTCCTCTGCCGGGAAGCCGCTGGGGGGCGCAAGACGCCAGCTTCTCACTTTGGCAGAAGCGCCTGCCTGTAAGTGCAGAATGAAAACTTCGCCATAGCAAGTTCAGAAGTACCTTGTACATTCACCACCCACGTGAAGAAAGCCTGAATGAAAGGAACAAAGAAAGCCTCGGCGTTGTTTACTTTCCCATTATCGCCCCAGTCTTGCGGCAGGGCCCGCGTTTCCATCCAATCC
>NW_012101499.1:660786-662336 GCF_000951045.1 Mandrillus leucophaeus | reverse complement strand
AAAAAAAAAAAAAAAAAAAAAAGCCAGGCGAGATGAAATCTGCAGGCTCCAGTCTGCCTGGTAACACCCCAACAAAAGCGGCAGATTTGAGGCATTGTCATCCCCCGCACCCCTCCCCACGTGGCCTTCTGGCACGAGCCGCGGGCTCGCCGTCTCATTTACATCAGAAAGCGGGTGCCGGCCAATAGGCGGGCAGCCTCGCGCCAGCTGGCGGCGCCGCACCCACCAGCCTATATAAGGACGCGCAGCGTAGCCCGGGCGCACTCGCTGGTGGTGGGCGCGCCGTGCTGAGCTCTTGGTCTCAGGGTGTTCGCCCGCGTCCCCTCCGCGCTCTCCGCTTGTGGATAACTTGCTGTTGTTTGATCGCACTATGACTCTGGAAGAAGTCCGCGGCCAGGACACAGTTCCGGAAAGCACAGACAGGTGGGTTTCAGGGCGCTGAGAAAGCGGCTGGTCAGTCGGCGACCGTCAGGGTTCTCCAGGGTGGGAATCCGCGGGATAGGAGCCGAGCCCGGGGGTGCGGGCGGCAGATCCGGGTTGGAGAGCCGGGGTGCGGGCGCCAAGCCGGGATTGGAGTGTGGTTGGAGTTGGAGAGCCAAGGGTGAATCCCCGTGGCCGGGGCTCGGGGCTCCACCGCGCCCCACGGCCGTCTCCCGCTCACTAGCTGGCTCCTCCGCAGGATGCAGGGTGCCGGGAAAGCGCTGCACGAGTTGCTGCTGTCCGCGCAGCGTCAGGGCTGCCTCACTGCCGGCGTCTACGAGTCAGCCAAAGTCCTGAACGTGTAAGTGTAGACGCGACCCAGGCTGGGAGACAGGGGCGGGGATGAATGGCGAAGAGACCGGCGGATGGGAGGGGTGGCTGCGGGAGAACTCGGTTTGCCGGTTCTGACCTTGGTCCCCGTCTTGCCCTCGCAGGGACCCCGACAATGTGACCTTCTGCGTGCTGGCTGCCGATGAGGAGGACGAGGGCGACATCGCGCTGCAGATCCATTTTACGCTGATCCAGGCTTTCTGCTGCGAGAACGACATCGACATAGTGCGCGTGGGCGATGTGCAGCGGCTGGCGGCTATCGTGGGCGCCGGCGAGGAGGCGGGCGCGCCGGGCGACCTGCACTGCATCCTCATTTCGGTGAGTACAGCCCCGTCCCGTCCCCGCCCCGGTGCAGTTCCCGCCTCGGCCCGCGGCCAGCCAGGCTGACCCTGCTCTCTCTCAGCAGAACCCCAACGAGGACGCCTGGAAGGATCCCGCCTTGGAGAAGCTCAGCCTGTTTTGCGAGGAGAGCCGCAGCGTTAACGACTGGGTGCCCAGCATCACCCTCCCCGAGTGACAGCCCGGCGGGGACCTTGGTCTGATCGACGTGGTGACGCCCCGGGGCGCCTAGAGCGCGGCTGGCTCTGTGGAGGGGCCCTCCCGAGGGTGCCCGAGTGCGGCGTGGAGACTGGCAGGCGGGGGGGGCGCCTGGAGAGTGAGGAGGCGCGGCCTCTCGAGGAGGGGCCCGGCGGCAGCAGGGCCAGGCTGGCCCGAGCTGAGGACTCTGCAAGTGTCTGGAG
>NW_012101499.1:654492-656061 GCF_000951045.1 Mandrillus leucophaeus | reverse complement strand
CCATAGCAAGTTCAGAAGTACCTTGTACATTCACCACCCACGTGAAGAAAGCCTGAATGAAAGGAACAAAGAAAGCCTCGGCGTTGTTTACTTTCCCATTATCGCCCCAGTCTTGCGGCAGGGCCCGCGTTTCCATCCAATCCACCCGGCCCGCCACTGTCCCGGCCAGTCTCCAAGGCCTCACCCAAAAAAGGGGAGCACTGAGGTGTCCCCAGCGCGCCTTTCCACGTAGAACAGAAGGCGCAGACACCAAAAGTGCTGCGGTCAGTGGGTGAATCCTCTGAAAGTGCCAGCGTGTATGGTCAAGCGGCAGCAACCTCTAGCCTATTAAACTCTCTCAAGATCCAGACTTTTATTCTATTGCTGGAAAAAAGGCTTTTTACATATGCGTATTTAAGTAATTAAAATATTTCAACATGGCATAAGACGTAGGGGCTCTTACTCCGTCAGTACTGGATGGGAATCTCCTTTTGCCCTCTACTCCCCAGGGTAACTGCAGCCCCACCTGAATGCGTTTTGCAGCCCTTGCTGGGGTTCCTATTAATGCGCAGCTTGGACAGGGCTCAGTGGGCCCGGCCGGGCAGCTCCGTGGCCGACCCCCTCCACCGCCCTTCCCTCGCACCAGGCCAATGCAAGGGTGTGTGTGTTGGGGGAGGGGAGGAGAAAAGGGATTCAGGATCTTTTTAACCTGCCTGTAGATGGCGCCCCGGGAAAGAGATTCCGAACTACATCCCCTAAGCCCTAAGGGCCGCAGCCGCGGGGTCCCGGCCAGAGGGCGTCCAGTCGCGAAGGCTGCGCAGCAGCTCTCTGTTCTTCCCAACTCGCGCGGCTGCTCGGCACCCGTGCGAGGAACGAGTGGAAGGGAATTACATGTAGCAGGGCCAGTACAGGCGGCGCGCACTCAGGGACCACGGAGTGGCACTCAGCCTCGACCCCACGCGCCAGGCAGCCCGGCGACCCCCACGCGCGGCGGGGGCCTGCCCACCCCACCCGGCGGCAGGTGGACAGTGTTGCTATGAAGAGAAAGCCTCGATTGTCCCTACTGCAAACCGCCACACGCCAGACCTCTGCTATTGTGCGCCCTCCATAGAAATGCAAACGAGCGGCGTGCGCCGGCCGCAATCTGCTCGCCCCCGCCCGCCCCCTTCTCCGGCGCCCCGCTGCTCTCGGCCAAGGGCGGGGAGGTGGGGTAGGATCTTCCAGCGACTACTCAATGTACACACTGAGTATGCCTGGCAGGCATTACCAGCGCGCTCCGGACGCTAGTGGTCAGCTGCAGGGGGCTGTGCCCACTGCCTTTTGCAAGCCTTTAACTGGCGTTACCTGTTTTTACCTTAATTTCCTGCTCCAATGCAACAGTCTCATAAACTTCAAATTAAAGAAAAGAAACAAATAGAAAGGTAGCAATAAAAAATGGAAATAAAATTCCTTTTGATTCTATAAAGGTGCTTTTCGCAAATTGCAGCATCATATTAGCAAACAAGGTTTTTGTGGATTGGCTTTTTTTTTTTTTTTACTTTTTCCTTTTAAGGACTTCAAAAAAAAAAAAAAAAAAAAGCCAGGCGAGAT
>NW_012101499.1:622696-653016 GCF_000951045.1 Mandrillus leucophaeus | reverse complement strand
GTGCGGCGTGGAGACTGGCAGGCGGGGGGGGCGCCTGGAGAGTGAGGAGGCGCGGCCTCTCGAGGAGGGGCCCGGCGGCAGCAGGGCCAGGCTGGCCCGAGCTGAGGACTCTGCAAGTGTCTGGAGCGGCTGCTCGCCCAGGAAGGCCTAGGCTAGGACGTTGGCCTCAGGGCCAGGAAGGACAGACTGGCCGGGCAGGCGTGACTCAGCAGCCTGCGCTCGGCAGGAAGGAGCGGCGCCCTGGACTTGGTACAGTTGCAGGAGCGTGAAGGACTTAGCCAACTGCGCTGCTTTTTCAAAACGGATCCGGGCAATGCTTCGTTTTCTAAAGGATGCTGCTGTTGAAGCTTTGAATTTTACAATAAACTTTTTGAAACAAACTTATGCTCTTTATTGAGGGTAGGGGATCTTTGTGTCGGGGGAGGTGGTGCGCAGGGTTTCAGAGGATTGCTGGAACTCCGTGGAACTGATGGCACCTGTTCCGTCTTCCTGTCGGGCAAGAATGACAGGCTCCTCCGCGCTGGCAGAGGGAGGGCATGCTGCCCAGTGCTAGGGTAGAACTTGAGCCTGGCTCCTACTTTTCTCCTTTTAGGAAGATTTTAAACTTGCAAAACAGGAGCATACTTGAGAAAAGACATCAGTGCAGCAGCTGAAGTCTTGCCTTCCAAGGCGATAACAGTGACCTCTGCCTCCCCTCCCCCTCCCTCGGCCCTCCTCCCCCTCCCTCCCACAGCTGCTTATCGGAACAGCTTGCCGGAGGCCGCAGGCTTTCCTGCACAATGAGCATTGCCTTCTGCAGGCCCTGCCCTTTGTGGTCCCTGAGGACGGTGGCAGGCTGCTCCTGCTCTTGGGGACTTTTTCCTCTTAGATGCTCTGACACAAAGCAATGCTACAAAGGTATTAATACCAAATATGACATTGATGACTGCATTTAAGTATGAGTCATTACTTTGTCATGGCTGTGATCGAACTTGGAAGATCTGAGAAAAAATTGGAAGGCAGCATCTATATAAATAGGCATGAGCAATTCTGAGGGGGCCTGGCATCTGCTATCTACTATTTTGAGTGTTCTCTGCCCACATCAGAGTTACGAGGATTGCTGCTATTCACAATTCCGTTTAAAGACTCATAGGAAAAAAAAAATTAAATATTTTAGGCCAAGACTTTCTTTAAGAAGGAAGGAGGGGGAAATGTCCTGATCGAATCAATCTTTTTTATGAGACAGTATGGCTTGAGTTGGTTCTGTGTCTAACTAGTTGCTTCATCTGGGGAAATACATGTGGGGCCCTTGTGCTCTCAGCTAGGCTGCCAAGCAGGCCGAGCCTTCTGGGAAAAGGACGCGTGGTGTGCTGTCTTCAGTCCTTGGGGTGGCTGATTTACCTTGTTGAGTGCCACTTCCTAAAATTCTCTCCAAATTACAGGAGCATTCTTGAGGCAACAGGAAAACTACTGAATTACTCTTCTTGCCATGAAAGCATCCTGTTTTCCTTTTATCAGCTCCTAAAAACATCTGCTGCTCAATGGGACAAAAGCCCAGATAAAAAGTTCGGTTGTGTTTGTGCCCAATTTTCATGACTATTTTACCTATTTGCTGCTTGAAGTCTTAAGGTTTTCTTATTGAGGTAGTCTTGGGGTGGGCCTACCAGTCTGTGTTCCCGCAAAATGACCAGAACATGCTGTTGGAAACACAAAGTAGACATGATTACTTTAAATGAGTAAATTCAGCAGAACATTATACAGAGCAGGTAGGCAGACCCTCCTGTTGGCCAAGCAAGCCTTGCAGAACATGAGGTTGCAAGCCCTTGGTTTTTTGATTAGAGCTTGTTGTGAGGCCACCTGTTAGAGCTCCAGAATTTGCAGGGAAAAAAATGCATGATGGAACACAGTAGCATGCCCAAAAGTTGTGCTAAACTTTTTTTTTTTTTCTTTTTGATGAACTGGTGTTTAATGCTATTAACATGAACTAACCCAGAAGGCAGATAATAAAATGCCCAGTGTTTATAAACACATAATTGCATTTAATACTTCCAACAACCCTAAGTGATCATGCATATATAAGCCCTTAATGCATGGTAATTGTCACAACATATGTGTTGAGGTGACCCAGAGAGACAAGCACAATGCCTGGCATCTGGAAATCACTGAATGAATGTTAATGACAGTAATACTTAAAAGCTAATGAAGACATTTATCTCAGAGCACAGAACTCCACGTGAACTAGTGGGTTTCGGACCAGCCATCTGGTTTCAGGACCAACACGTTGCTGCCATGAACTTCCAGGTGCTGGAGCACTTGCAGCAGGTTTATTTTGGAAAGAAGACTATTTTCATTAGATAACTTTCTACCTTTATAAGTTATATGTATTCATTGCAGGAAAATTATAAAATACATAACCATTAAAGAAATAAGTAAAAGCACCTGTAACTGACCATCAGCAAGTTTTAGTGTATTAATATTTCCTTCTGAACTTCTATTTTTCCTCTTACATATCCTGTAACATACATAAGCACACCCAACAGTTTTTAAGAAGCTGTATTTGGCTCAGTCTGCATTGGATTTAGTTACTGTCTCCTTTTCATTAACATGCTATTACAGCCCACATATAGCCACATGACCTTGGGACAGGGCTTGTCTCTGCTTTAGCAGGCTCCAGTGCCTGGGTGAAAATACACATTCCAGCCTGGGATCCAGCTGGGGCATCTTCTTTACCTTGCAGCCCTCACTAAACTAGAAAGGTGACTGTTGTTTGCAGGATTTTAAGTGTCTCATGTCTAAAAACCTTTGCCATCCCCAGAAAAATGAAAGTAAAACATGCTTATTTTTAATTTTTTTAAAGTTTTGCATATGATCACTGTAAAAATTGGTGCTGGCAAAGCACCTGTCATGAAGATGAAATGGATACAGAATGACAACAGGAGCAGCTTGGAGAGTCAGGCATTCCTTGCCCACACCCTGCATTGCCCACATAGGGAGCTGAGGTCTCCTTGTTCCTCTCCTGGCAAGATGATAGAACAAAATGATCTCTGAGATGTATTTTATTTTTAAGGGCTCTAATTCTCTGTGTTATATATTTTATTAAACCATTAGCCTCAATAGTACACTGTGTATTGGTTTTGAAGCCACTTGAGAAAAAATAAAAAATGAAAATTTCAGAGGAAAAGCAAGGATGCTGGCAAGGCGTGTAGGGTCAGCTCAGTAAACAGATACTCAATTTTGCTTTTTCAAGATTCTTGTGATTTTCAGTTGCTTTTCTAAGACGCCAACCCCTGTACTCCTCATTTGAGTCCGCCCTCCAAAACATCAAAAGGGAATTGTCTTTCCACGGTCACAACGCAGAGTTTATGATGTAACTGGGGGCAATGAGACATGATCGTGCGTGGTGCACCCGAGCTGCAAGCTGCCGCCGGAGGAGTGGCCAAGTTTGTGTGAAGGGCCAGCTGGAAGCCTCGGGGTGCCTGGAATGACTACACGGCTTTGAATTCTGTCCTAGCGCAAACTTATATCTGGTTTTTAGGTCTAGCTCAAACTTTCCTTCTTTATCAACTAGAATAAAACTGCCCAATAATTTCACTTCTTTCATCAACTAATAGTGTGTGAGTAAAGTTCACCCACACAGGGTGGCAGAGTCTAGATACTGGGTGCAGGTGGCTGCACCACCAAGATGCGTGGCTTCTTGCCTACTGATGCAGCAGAGGCCTTTCAAACCTCTGTGAGCTCCTCATGCTGGTAAGACAAGCACTGCCTTGGGCTGCTGGGCTTCAAGGGTGGGATACAGGCTGTCCACCGTGTGGTTCAAGCATTCATTCATTCATCCCCTCATTAATTCAGCTGGTATTTCCTGAACACACATGCTGTGCCAGGCACAGTGCTAGGCATGGCCTCCCCACTGATCCTTGCCTGCCTGGAAGGTCCTGACAGCATTGGGTTGAGCCCATGGCTCTGCATTCCCAAGCCCATGTCTCTTATTCATCCTGCCTAGAAAACACGGTGAGGACAGGAATGAGAAAGGTGAGTGTGGGGACAACATTTCCCATACCAATTGCTAATTTTATGAGACTCTGACCGGCCAACTAAAAAATATGTCACAGTTGGCATTCTGTTACCTTTTGGCATCAAAAGCACCCTCTGCTTCTTTCCTTTTCATCGTCTACCATTTATTTCTATTCCTTTGATTTTTCTCCAGTGCAAGCCTTCCCAAGCTGTGCCTTGTGCTTCCCTCCTGAGCACTGCTAGTGGCTTCCAAAGACTGCTTTCCAATTCTACTTGCCTCCCCACAGCCTTCTCTCCTTCTTCCTTTTTTTTGCCTCCACCTCCACTTCCTCTCTTCCCTCTCGTCCATTTTTCCCCCCATCCTTCCCTTCTTTCCCCTTTCTTTCTCCCTTCCCCCTCCACCTTCACTTCCATTATGGAGCTCCTGCTGTGCTCCCAGGAGCTAGGCCTGGCCCCAGCTCTCTGGCCTGGCCTGGGGCTCTCTCCAGTTCCCTTCCATCCACTTAGTATCCCAGATCCATCCCCTCACACTTGCCAGGCCCTGACCCTGTGTAGAGGCCCAGTGGACACCTTGTCTGACTGAGCCCAAAGTCAGTCTCTGCCCAGGGTCTGGCCTGGTGCGAAGAGCCAGGCACACCCTCGCTCGTTCCATGCTCTTCCCTGGGGGCCAAAGTCCTGACCTTTGAGGTGGGCCTGTGGATGGATGACTGGGGCTGTGATGACAGTGATGAGGAGCTGAAGTTTCCCAGTGAAGAGAGTGTCACAGCCTGTGCAAACATGGGTGGGATCCACGTATCCCAGCGTGCCCAGGGTGCAGGGCTCTCTCCCTTCTAAGTTTCTCCATGCTCTGTCCATGCTCTGCTTTTGCCCCTTCCATCCCTGTCCTCAGGGTCCAGCTCTTTACTTTCACCTACCTGAGTCCCATACTTTTAGGGATGCTGGTGTAGGCTTGGGGGTAGCAGGAAAGCACCTGGTCAGAGGAGCCGCTGGTATAGGGGAAAGCATGTGACTCCTTTGGGTCCAGCCCAACCGGCATCTGTGTCCTGGGCCATGGCCAGAGGGAGCTCACCTGGGCTTCCTTTTCCATCTTCTTGACTCTCCCTAAATCCCTCAGAGCATCTGAGAGAGTCCAGAAGTTGTTCATCTTGGGTGGAAGGGAAGAGAGTCTGGGGGCTCGCTAGCTTGCTGGGGAGGGTGGAGACGCAAGGGTGGGCGAGGATGAGGGCCACCTGCCACCATCGCTGAGACCATAATCAGGCAAGTGGTACAGGCAGCAGGCTGGTGGATGACTGTGCAAGCCTGAAAGCACAGCCTGATAACAATCAATAAGACAATTGTCCCGCAGACTCCCCTCTGAGCTTCAGAATAGAATAGTGCTTCTGGGAGAACAGAGTGGGCCGAGCCCTCCTTGGCTCTTTGTCACATGGAGGAAAATGCATTAGAATTGACATCTGAGAAGTGGCATCATCCTAGGAAATACAACCCGACCAAAATGGGTGGAAGAAGGTGCTATGGAAAGGGGACAGCTGCATGTTTTCTATGCCTCTCATGGAGTACAGGGTCGTTCAGCAGAACTGCCTTTGGAGCAGAAAGGAGGGATGGGTGACTCCTTGAGATTGAGCCGATGGTGTCAGGCTGCAAATCAGCGAAGGTCACAGCAAGAGTTGTTGGCTACTGGGGAGCATGGGATTCCACAAAACCTGCCGGAGATGAGCAATTTTCTGTTTTTAGAAATTCAGTAAATGTCTCAGAAGGACCCCCCAAAGCCCCCGAGTCCCTTTCCCATCCAGATCCAGCACAAGCAACTCCCTCTGAGTAGGGCTTATGGGGAGCTGCTCAGACTTGCCCCTGCTGCCGTCCACCTGTTTCTCACCTGGATGCCCAGTGACTGACAGACGAAACTGTCTTACTTATCTTAGTGATATCCCAGCTGATATCTCATCAGAAGGCAGAATTCTACCACAGACCCCCAACCACCGCCTCCTATGTTATTCCCACAGTTGTGGGATTAAGGAATCTTGCAGATGTAATCAAGGTTACTGATCAGATGACCTGAAAACCGGGAGATGTTCTGTACGGGCCAAACCTAATACAGGAATATGTTAAAAGCAGAGACTGGCTGGTTGGGGAAGAGGGAGCCGGAGACTTTGCAGATGTTTGAAGAATTGGACACACCATTGCTGGCTTTGAAGAGGAAGGGGGTCATGGAGCAAGATTTGAGGGTGGCCTTTAGAAACTGAGAGTGGTGCTCGGCTGACAGCTAGCAAGAGAATGGGGACGTGATTCCTACAGATGCATGGAACTGAATTCTGTCAACCACGTGGATGAGCCGGAAGCAAACTCTTCCCCAGAGCCTTAGAGATGACCCCAGTCTGGCTGACAGCTTGGTTCAAGCCTTGTGAGATGCTGAGCACAAAAGCGAGTTGAGCCTGCCTGACTTCAGATCCATGGAACTGTGAGCCCATAAACAGGGACTGTTTCAAACTGCTAAGTTTGCACTAATTTGTTTCTCAGCAATAGGAAACGAATACATCCCAGGAACATCAGGGTCCCCTCCTTCCCTCCCCCCACCTCTCATGCTCCGATTGGGTCTACCTGGACCTCGTCTTATAGCTTTTGTACTCGTGTCCTGCACTACCTCCCCCACTCTCACCCCTCCCTGTGTCCCACAGGGCTCCTCCCTCTCTCCAGCCGTATCATGCCCTTTCATACCCTGGGGCCTTGGACGTGCTGGTCCTGCTGCGTGAACTGCAAGTTTTCTTGAACAGAGGCTCTGCTTGCAGGTGGAATGCGCGGAGTGCACGGGCATCTGCCTAGAGAGGAGATGTGAGGGCTGGGCATGGAGGTAACAGAGGAGTCAGCCTGTGGGCCCTGGGCCCTACCAAAGCTGGGTTCCACCTTAGCATTTAAGAAGGTGGCCTACACAAAGCAGGTGGCAGTGTCAGGACATGGGGGTCCTTCCAACGTCACGATGGGAATGGTGGGCAGGCCTGTGCCTGTGGGCCACTTTCTGGCTGTGATTGGAGCACGCTCATTCCTGCAGAATATTGGCAATCCTCTATTGCTCACCTGCAGCTGGGGATTAAAAGACCCAAGGGCCACTGATTCATTGATTTTCATCCCCAAATCCTTTCCCTTATATGAAATTTCCCAAGTGCTGTCAAATCACGGATTATTAGTGTTGGAGGGAAGTGAAGTTATTTATTCTTCATTTCACAGACAAAGAAACGGGCTCAGAGAGGTGAGCCCCTTGTTGCAGGGAGGTCCAGGTCTCCTCACCAGGTCTGGGCTTTGTGGACCCAGGCCCTTTTGGTCCAAAGTTGAAACATGGGCCTTTCAGCAGACCCTCTCGGCTGCCATCCAAAGCTTGTGTTTGATGGGCCAAACACAAGCAGTATGGCTACGGAATTCACGGTGCTCCAGAGAAGGAAGCAGACGGGAAAGTGGGGTCTCCACCTGCCTGACCTAATTTTCTTGTACTACAGTCTTTTGGTGAACGTATCTCTCATTTTGTTGTTGCTCGTGGCTTCCCATTACGAGGAGCTGATGCATTTGTCTGTCTGTCTAGCCTCTGGATGTGGGATAGACAGATCAATGAGATCCAGGAAAAATTTGTGTCTTGCCGTGTGAAAGCTGAGAATGACAGAACAAAGTCACTCAGTTATGGGAACACTTGTTAAAAGGACGTCAAAGCTTTTATTTTTCCCCCTCAAAGTGGGTCTCTCGTCCTATAACCACCGACCATCTTGATCTCATACTGAGCCATTGATGTGGTTTTACTTCACCACCTCCAGGGGAGGTGGGATTTGCTACTGAGTTTCATGATTCATTTTTCAGCTTTCAGAGTTTGCTTTGGTTTGAGGTTTACACGCCTGTCAGTGATGAAACACGGTCATTAGAATTGATTCCGATGTTTGACACTTGCGCTATCCCTACCCTGCAATGGTAGCTTGGGGTCACTCATTTACGGCCTATCTTCTGCAAGTGGGAAATTCAGGAGAATGATTAAAATGTGTTGCATTTCATTATGATAAAGTTCAGACAGATTGAATTCTAAGGAACAACAGTGAAACAACAGTAAAAAGCAACATCGAAAGGAAAGGAAAGGAAGAGATACACTGTGGAGAAAGTATCCTCTTTTCCAGCAAGATTAAATTTCCCTAGAGTGATTCACGGCAGCAAAGCAATTCGTGGAACTCCTGCATTGAGCAAGAATCTGATGCTAACATTCCAGGAAGGAGGATGCAACTGCGGGTTAGGCTCAGCTCTCAGAAGACCAGTTAAAACCATGGTGTCTTCACATGTCTGCACATCATTCAAGTTCTAGCCCTGCAAGGCCGAAACAATGACCAAGGTAAAGTCCAGGGAGTTGGTAGTTGGCCCACGTGTCACCAAATGATCCACCTGGGCTGACTGAGGGTTTGGGGTCCTGCCAGGCTGTGTGGGTGCCCACGGCCCCCATGCAGGGGAGAGCGAGCGGGCTTCTGCTTTCACCGTCACGAGCAGGGGCAAGCAGCTGCTCTGCTTCTATGTGGCCCCTAGGCCCCTGGATATGCTGTCTCTCCAAGAGCTCGGAGAAGACTCAGGAGAAACAACTGCCCACCCAGAGGGGCTGCAGGAGCTGGGGGTCCCTGGGCAGCAGTCTCTGCTGGGGAAGGAGCTTAGCCATCTGGAGCTGCCTGTCCACGCTGGGTTCCCTGGCCTTGATCTTGATTATGTTGATAGAGAAGCAGACCACCCCACAACTGAGAAGTCTATTCCAAGGCAAATGGGCCATTCCACCTTCAGAGACCCCCGAGGGGGCCCCGGCTGCTAAAATGAGGCCTGAGCAGACCTTGCTGGCTTCCTCTGGTCGCCAGGCTCCTGCAGTGCCCACATGAGGTCAACAGTGTGGCAAGAGGCCCAAATGAAATCAGGTAGGGATTACAGGGATTAAACTAGGAGCCCAGGGGTACACCCCCAGCTGCATCCTCCAAGGGACTACCATCATAAGCACTTCTCAGTGGTCACTGTAGGCTCAGAGGACAGCTGCTGAAGCCCACTGGATGAGGCCATGTGCCATAGTCTGAATGTGTCCTCTGAAATTCATGTGTTGGAAACGTAAATTCCCAGTGCAATGGTGTTGGGAAGTGGGCCTAACGGGAAGAGTTTAGGGCATGAGGGCTCTGCCCTGGTGAATGGAGTAGTGCCCTATAAAAGAGCTTGATGGAAGGAATTTGGTTCTTTTTTATCTCTCTAACCCTCTTGCCATGTGAGGATGTAGTGTTCCTCGCCCCAGAAAATGCAGCAAAGAGGTGCCATTTTGGAAGCAGAGAGCAGCCCTCACCAGACACTGAAACTGCTGGTGCCTTGATCTTGGATTTCCAGCCTCCAGAACTTTCAGAAATAATTTTTTTTTAAAATATAAATTCCCCAGTCTCAGGTATTTGGTTATAGTAGCACAAACAGATGTACACACCGTGCTTACTGTTTAGGTCTTGAGTGTCCTGGGAGACAGACCAGGTTGGGGTGATGGGCTGGGGCAGAGCTTTAAAAGTGAGGCAGAACTCAGGCAGGCAGAGCTCATGCACAGAATTGAGGACGGTCACTGTCCTGGGGACATCCTCTAGGTTTGCTCCTGGTCACCCCTCAGTCCTCTCCTAAGTCTGGGTCTGCAGGGAGCCCACGCTTGGAGAGCAGACGCTGGGCTTGCTTGTGTTACCTTTGCTTTTCCTAGCACAGGGGTCTGGGCTCACACTCTTGCAGTAGGAGAGATTCCAGGACCCAAGGGCACACTTTTCCGATGGATGAATGGAGAGGGAGAGAGGGAAGGTGTGCGTGTGTTTGTGTGGAAGGAGAGAGAGAGAAAGAAAGAGGTTCTTAGAGGCTAAGCAGGAGTAAGATGGCCCACGGTGGAGAGCATGGCAGCCCAGGGAGTGGGGTCTGTGTTAGATGTGGGCTGCCCATGGGGGCAGGGTGGGCTTCTAGCAGGCCCAATGTGTCTGAGGCGCTTGGGGCCCTGGGGTGACCCCGCAGGATCTGTTGACCTGAAGGTGGGGACAGGAATTGCTCAGCTTCTGGGGGGAATGTGGCGTTTCTCTCCATGTCCCTCTGCATAACAAACCACCTCCACACACATATTGCGATGTGTTTCTCAGCTCCCGTGACCGGCTGGCCTGGGCTCAGCAGTTCCCTTGCTCTACCTGAGGCTGCCAAGGCTGCCTGGTGGTCGTTTGGGGGCTGGACTGGCTGAGAGGCTCAGGAAGTGCCATGGAAGGCATGGGGTGGGGCTGCAAGGCTGGTCTTGGCCGGGAAGGTAGACATCCCTGCTGTTCCCCTCCCATGGGGCCTGTCCACGTCGTCTCATCATGGGGTCTCCCTCCAGAGTGTCCTGCACAGGGATGTTCCACTCCCACTGCATTTCGTGGGTTAATGGGAGCCACTGGCTTGGGTTACACAGTGGAGAAGACCACCTGAGAGCGGGGATCCTGGGAGAGTGGCCAAGGGGCCATCTTTGGAGATTTGCTGTGACTCATTTTCCTGAATCAGGTGTGAGGCTTATTTAGCTTACCTAACTCATTTCAAGGGGAAATAACTTCAAAGTACAAAATGTTATCGTCTGTGCCATTGCAGTTTTGGGGAAGAGTTACTGCTTTCTGCTAGGAAAGGGCTTTGGAGGGTTTTTAGAGACAATAGGAATTGCTGAGATGAATTCCAAGGCAGAGATGCTCATGCCTCAGCTTAGCCCAAGGGTTAATTCGGCAACTTAGCGAGGGCACATCATCAGCCCCTGAACTCTCCACGGGCACCTGACGGTACTAGGCTCCACACAAGAACACGGCTGCCTGTGCACTGTGGTGTCTGCCTCCTCTTGTAACTGGGCCTGCACCCACCCCTGTTTCTCGGAGCTGATGGGGACAAGGCTTGTGTCTCAGCACATCCTCCACCCAGCCTCCTGTGCCCTGGGAAGTAAACCCCCTGGGACTCGTTTTCCCTGTGCCCCCACCCCATCAGATACTCTCCACTTCATTGGAAACATCTGGAAGGTGGGAATATCTGTTATACCATAGGGTGGGTAGACGTGTTTTGGAAGTTCTTTCTGCAAAGAGGAGCTTCTCAGCAGGGCCAGGGGACCCTCACTCATCTCCAGGGAGTAAATCAGCTGGGCAGGGTGGAGTGGGGGTGGGCCTGGGTGCCTGTGAGGAAGGGGTTTCAAATCAAGTCCAGGCTTCCCCTGTTAACTCACCACTCTTCCCTCATCCATGGGAAAAATAACAATATCATTTCATGCTATGATTTAAGTCAATAATGACAATATCAGTTAATACACTGAGCTTTAAACCCTGATCCAGCATAGAGGTCCAAGTTCCACTCATCATTCTCCAACATGTGTTCCCCTTCCCCCATGCCTTCTTTGTGGCCTGTCTGTGCCACAGGACTGCGTGTCCCAGGAGGACATGGCATGGGCCCTGCCCGCTGACTTCTCATTGGATTTGGCCAGTGACAGGTGTGGGTGGGAGATGAGGGTGCTGTGGGGAGGAAAGTAGGGGTGTGTCTTCTCTCTTGCTCCTGCTTTCGGCCGAGTCCCCAGGGGTGCGTTGTTCCTCTGCACTTTACCTCCTGCCAGGAATCCCTGCCCCACGGCACTGGTGTGGGCATCTCCTGCCCTCAGCCCTCGGCCCAGGGCTGGTGACAATCCCCCAGTCCCCGGGAATACATCAGCTCCATCCTCTTGGCTCTCTGAGCCACCACACATCTGAGAATGTGAGCCTTCCTTTCTCCGTGGGAACTTGGGGCGACACCTCCTTCTGCTTGGCCCTGGCTGGTGTGCACACGGAGGAGCTGAGTGGAACCATGACCCTGAACGGGTCAGGTCGGGGGCTGGCTTGCTCTTGGCAGAGCACTTGGCTTCAGTCCCACGTACCTGTCCCTGCCTCTCCCACATCACTGGCCAGAGCAAGGCATAGGATTGTGCCTAATCAGAGAGCAAAGCAGTGCAACCTCTGGGTGCCTGGAAGGAGGGGAGCAGGAGGTTTATGAGTGGTGCCAGGACCCACACTGAGGCTTGGCTGCCAGTGACATGGGTGCCCCCTCAGACTCCCTTTGGCAACAGGTGTGCCCATCCCTCAGCCCCTGAGAGCGTCACTGCTAACCAATTCCTGCCCCTCCTTCTCTGCAGAGTGGCACGCAGGGAGCCGTGGGGGCTTTCCCTCTCTAGACCTCAGCCAAAGACCAAAAGGCAAAGGAGATAGGAAAGGCCAGCCTGCTGCCTCCAAGTGGGACCAGCTCTGGGTACAGTTCACACTCCAGAGACCCTGCGGGCTCAGGCCCAGGCCACGTCCTGGCTGAGCTTTCCTTCCTCACACCCCTTCCGCTGAGAGCACCCCCATCCATCACTGGAAGACAGGTCTCCATCCCAGCCTCTGGGGAACCCAGTCTGAGGCAGAAACTGTTTCAGAGTTACAAAGCCAGCAACAGGAGAAGCCAAGACCCAAAGGGAGGCCTGTCTGACTTAAAATCCTGCCTTCCTTCTATTGCTAGAAAGTAAATCTGCTATGGTTTGACTGTTTGTAGCCCGCCCCAAATACGTCTGTTGAAATTCTAACCCCTACGGTGACGGTGTTAGGAGGTGGGGTCTTTGGGAGTTGATGAGGTCATAGGGGTGGAGCTGTCATGACTGGGATTAATGCCCTTACAAAAGACACCCCCAGAGAGACCCATTGCCCCTTCCACCCCGTGGGGACACAGTGAGGAGGCCCCGCGTATGAAGCAGGAAGCCACCGAATCTGCCGGTGCCTTGATCTTCTATTTCCCAGTCTCCAAAACTGTGAGACATAAATGTTTGTTATTCATCAGTCACTCTGTATGTGGTATTCTGTGGTACCAGCCCAAATGAGCTAAGACAAAATCCAATATCCCCGAAGGAAAATAAGACTTCTGGTGCATCTTGTGGTATACACATTTTGTTCCGTGGAGAAGTGTGACACAGCCATAGAAGACCATGGTAAATAACAGTGACTAAACCCCCCACCACTGCGGGAGGAAGCAGGGACTGCACCAGCGGGGAGGACAGCAGCATTTGCCTGCTGGGAGCTTTCCTTGGAGCTGAGACTGGGGTGAATCCCATCCCCCACTAGCTGCAAAACTTGGTTCAAGCTGCTTCCATCTGGAAGGCAGGCCTTATCTCATCAGGTGGTTGTGAGAGAAAGATAGAAAAAATGCTCCCTTTCTCCAAAGGAGTACAACTGAAGTGTTGGAGAGCCCCTGCTAAGTACCCCCTCTATCAAGAGTTGAGGTGTTGGACACTAAATAACCAGCTATAAAAGTCACACGAGCCCCAAGGCTCAGGCCACCTGCAAGGGGTGGTTCCCTGCAGCCAGCCAAGCTGCTCTCCAGACCAGAGAGAGCTTTTCTTCCCTGCAGGGGTGCTGGAAGGTGCCTTTCCCCGCAGCATGGCAGCTTCACCGGGTGAGACCAGGGCCAACCGTGGCCAGGGATGAGGCAAGGCCAGTCTGCCGGGGTTTCCTTCAGGGGCTGGGGAAGAACTTGCCAGAGAGAAAGCCAGGGCACTCTGAGGTAGGCCAGCTTCCCTAGGGGATGCGCTGGCTGGCTTCCCCCAGGCTCTGGCTGGCTGCTCCTTGACCTCAGGGTCTCCTTGGGTTTGGGAAGAGCAGCCTGTCTTGGTCTTTAACTTGCCTGTCAGTCCCCTGGGATTTCCTGCACACTCAGGAGGGCAGCTTTTCCAAAAATGCTTCTGGGGACTGTGCTGCTGCTGCTGCTGGTTCACTGAGCACGCTCCGGGCACCGAGAGGACAGAGGAGCCCTCCACTCCACGGGGTGGATTTGCATTTCCACTTAGGTAGAGCTCTGTGGGGAAATTTCTGGCTCAATGGGGCCAAGCATGAACCTACATTGTACCTGAACAGGAGCTCAGGCTGCAGCTCCAGGCTGATCCCAGGATAGGGACTGTCCTCTGCTGATCTGATCCCATGCAGTGTTGGTGGAGAAACGGGAGGAGCTCTGTGCTGTCACACGATGAGACAGGACGCTGTCCTGCCTTGGCCCTTATTGGCCATGGGCCAGAGCTCTGGGCTAGGAGCCAACGTGGGGCTGGGGACTGCATTTTGAATTCCCGATCTTCCCAGCTTCCCAGTTGTGACTTCAGACTCTTTGGTACCTCTCTGAGCTTTAATGTCCACATTTTTAAGACGTCTGATCTCACACAGTACCTGTGTGTTCAGAGGTGCCCAATGCACGAATTGACTCGGGATCCGACCTTGGGGCAGGTTGCTGGCCTTCCCCGCCTCAGTGCTCAGTATCTTCAGAGATGGCCAGAGGCCTTTCTGCTTGTGAACTAAGGATTAAAGCCAATGGGCTCTTAAAGGCTCTCTCAGTTATAGGGCACCAATTTCCCCAGGTTCCATAATCACCTGTTCTGTTAGCTGCTTCCTCCCACACATGCATGCACATGCATGCACACGCATGCGCATACACGGGCACATGTGCCCATAGTCCATACCTGTCTATTGTGAAGCTCAATCATTCAACCTCGCTGGACTCCCCAGCTATTAAATGAGCTCAGCAGTGTTGGCTTTACCAACCTCAGATGGTCAAGGATGAGTGAAAAGTAAAGAGCTGCTTTGCCCCTGCAGAGAGCAGCAAAGGTGCCGGTGAGGAGGGCCAGCATGCCGTGCTCAATGGCCTGCAACATTCCCCGTGAGCCTCCCACGTGGGCCTGGCAGCCCGTTTTTAAAGAGTGAGCACTAGAAAATAAACAGAGAGTGATTCTCTTGCTGTTTTTCATTCTCTCGGATTCTTTCTTGAGGCCACCTGAGGGTCTGTGGGGATGTCTGGGTGTTACCCGGTGCAGGCCGGCTCTGCCTGTTCCCTCTGGTTTTGACGTTGTCACCATCCAGTCACGTGCTGGATGAGGCTGTGGCCTCTTTTGCTTGCTTCCGCTCCTTTCCGTGGAGGCTGACATCCATCTCATAAACATGAAAGGAGAAGGCCCTATTTAAAAGCTGACTGATCCTTTTTGCCTTTTTCCACAGGGTAAAATTGAACAAAATCATTTTTTCTACAAGCGTCCTCTCTATCTAGCACTTGCCCTATTTATTTATTTATTTATTTATTTTCAGGGCTGCAAATTACTTCAAATAAACAAGCTAGCACAGAAAAAGCAATGGCCAGAACGCTTGGTTTCTATTAAACGATCATATTATGGGAACATTGCACCCTGTGGAATCCCCGGGTGAGGTGATGGACAAGCAGCTGGTGCACAGTATGTTCTGTTCTGAGCTGGAAGTTGGTTGCTTTGATTCTCTTGCTTGGTCTTGCACAGGTTAGCAATTAGTGAAAAACGACTTCAGCTTGCAGGGTTCTCCTGGAGCCTGTCTTGTTTGTCCCAGGGCCAGGATTTGGCAGCAGACAGCAGATTCCGAGAGGTTCTGTTCCCTGGCTGACAAAGCTCTGGGCCTCAGCACCAACGCTGCCATGAGCATATCTGCCAGGAGTTGGGCAGGAGGAGACCTCTCTGGCTGGGGTTTGGCCTGGTGGGGAAGGGACTGGCCCTCCAGTTCACACCTGCTGGAAGACAGATCCCTGGCACCTCCACACCCTCTCCTGCCCACTAATGTGGTCCCAGCCTCTCCCAGTCTCCCGTTCTATCCAACAACTCCACTCAGACAATTTGCTATCATTGTTGCAAAGACTGAGACAAGACGCATGAAGGGTGTGTGCCCAGGAGAGGGCCTTGCCTGGAGTGGATGCGTAATGAAAGTGAGTTTCCTTCCCACACTTGGAATGTGAAGCATGTTCTTTTTCCCACCACTCGACTGTGCCTGCAGCTGCAACTTCACCCAAAGGTTTCCCCTTTTCATCCGCTGTGGGGTTCCTGTCTGTGTTCTCTACAAGCCACAGTGGTTGACAGTCCCCTTGGGGCAGTCTGGCCTTGGGTTTTCTTTCCTATTCATGCTTACTGGCCACCCCAGGGCCCGCGATGCCAGGAGGTGGAGATCTGGGAAACTGTTCTTGCCCCCTATTTCTTTACTTGCTTTCAGAGGAATGTGTATTTCTGAACACACTCACCCTGGAAGTTTCAGGAGAGGAAGGTCTGTTGGAGTTTCCAGAAAGCCCAGTGAACGAACTCAGGGTGCACCAAAGTAACCCCAGGAGCAGTGTGGTGCAGTGAGCAAGGAAGCAGAGCTGCGGCCAGCTTCAGCCGGGAGAAGGTGAATCCATCTTTTGTGGGATTAAAGCTTTTCTGGTGCATGGCAAGGTACCATTTTTTTCCCAACTGAAAAACAGAAGGAGAGATCCCCCAAGTAGCCATGGGGCCTCCCTGGCTATTATTCTGGCAGAGTGAACACCATGCAGACATGTGGATGAAATTTCTCTTCAGTTAGTTACAAATACGTTTGCAAACTCTGTGTGTCATAAACCAGAAAGCAACTATATGTATATATGTATATGTGTGTGCCTGTGTACGTGTTTATATCATACTTCTGCTAAGTCCTCAGATAGAACCAATGCTGGCAACTAGATTGAGAAATCATGGCCCAGGCTCAGCACCGCCCAAGGGCAGCTGACCTGGCCTTTGCAAGGGCACTGGCATTAGCTGGGGAGGTCCGCACCAGGACACACTCCCTGGCTGGGGTGGGATGTTCTGAACTGTGCAGATGGGGATTAGGCCGAGGTTCGCACCCTGAGCTCCTCTGTAAACAAAGGGCTTCTCACTAAGCAGAGCTCAGCATTTAAAGCCCTGCTGCTGATGGTCCTCGCTTGCCATGACCTCAAAGGCTGGGTATCATTTTCCATCCTGGGAAGGGGAGACCCCAAGCCGCCTGCAGTGAAGTGACTGGCTCAAGGTCATCAGCGAGTGGATGACTCCAGGCATTGGGAACAGGCCCGGGGGAGTGCTTTGCAGCCATCCTGAAGCCTGTCTGGGAACTGTTTACAAGGCCTGATTGAAAGCTCTGCTAGGAGTTGGGTATCCCAACTGAGCTTCTCAGATGTCTGCAGAAGCAGGGAGCCAGTGAGAGGGAGAGAAACTGTACAAGCTAGAATGAGGAGGGAGCCAGCCCCCACGGCTGCTGGGGGTGAACTGCCTGCTGTCCTCGCTGTTCGGGTCCCGGCCCCAGGCCCAGCGGCAATGAGGAGCTGTGAGCACAGCCTGCTTCTGGCAGGACCTCCTGTACCGCTGTTATTTTTATCTCTGTGCCGGGCTGGAGTTTACCTTTTTGTTCTGCTTTCCCATAAACACAGCTTGTGGGCTTCCCTTGCTGTCTCCTTTCTTGGCATTTAAGACGTACACCTGCCTGCATTTCAGATCTTTCTGGCAGGCTCAGGAACACCAGCAGGCTCTTTGCAGCCATGGGCTGCATTGAGAAAGTGCAAGAAAACCAAGTGAGGCTCTTGGGTTCTTAGCTCCTCGGCCTGCGTCTCCAGAGTGCTCAGTTCTGCTCAGCAAGGGAGACTGTGCACAGCCCAACACACGGGAACCAGGAGGGGAGCAGGCCAGAAACCCCCACGGAGGGCTGCTGCCGCTTTGAGGTGAGGAGGCCCTGGCGCCCCCCAGCCAGCTGGTCTGCGGCCAGGAGCACTGAGTGCCCTTTGTTTCTTGGTGGTGATGACTTCCCTCTGTGGGTTAATTATGCAGCCTAATAGCTGTTATTACTTCTGAACAAAGTGTGCTGCCGGCAGCCTGTGGCAGTTTTAAGGGCAGCTCTATCTACCAGCTTCCCTTTCTCTGGGTGCCCTGCCCACCCTTCAAAAAAGTAAAGTGAGAGGGTGCCTCTCCCAGCAAGGCGGCGCTCAGTCCACGGCCGGCGGGAGCTTCCTCTGGGCTGCTGCGCTGCTAGTGACGTTGATTATTGGAGGACATCTTACTTTCTTGGGAGACCTGGGTTTGGGGGCTGACTATGCCAAGGAGGAAGCGACTGGGCTCAGCAGTTTGGTGGAAAGGTGCTGAGCATAGTGAGAACCACTCTGGGTTTGTCCTGAGGCCCTGGGTGCCTTGCTCAAGGCTCAGAATTGTCAGTTGTGGGGGCACAAAGGATCCCATGGGCACGGCTCCTGAGGACTGTGGATTTGGGGTTCAGAGGGTCCCTCAGAGCTCACCTGGCCCCCATCTCTACCCAGCACAGCAACCGTAGCCTCAGGATCTCCAGTTCCTCCAGCGAGGAGCTAAGATCTCCACTGTGCCCAGCGAGGCCTTCCCTTTGTAGTGGCTGGGAACAGGGACAGCCTCCACAGAGCATACTGGAGTGCACAGAAGAGGCCTCACTGTCTGGCTGTTGGCTTCTGATTATTCTCGAGGTTGACTCAGACTTGTTTTCTGGGGGTCCTTCTGATGGCCGCAGAGGGGCTGATGCAGTTACCATGCAGATTGTTAGTGAGCTCTCACTGTGTGTGAGAGACGGCGGGGCAGTGTGGGGTCTCAGATGGGCTGGACAGGACTTCCACCCTCAGGGAACCGAGAGTCCAGGTGAGAAGCCGGTGGTCCAGGATGGAGGGGAGGGCACCAGGTACGCCCACAGGCAGCATGCAGGATCAAGGCTGCAGACTCTGCTCCGGAACAGCAGCCACTGGTCGTCTGCAGCAGGCCACTCTCCTAGCTCGGGTGCACGGCGGAGGGGGGAGTCTGCTGCAGTGCTCACTTCATGGTCATTTTAGCTGAGACAGTCACGTGGCCACCACAGCCAGGCCTGCAGGTAGAGGCAATCTGTGTGTAAAATGGCCGTGGGTTCCCCCACGCTGTGGAGGCAGGGATGAGACCACCACCCTCAGTGCCCGGTGAGTCTGCAGTGACGCCACAGAGCACTGAGCAATGTGAGTTCTATGGACTTTCTCTCTTCTCCAGGCATTTTCCACTGTTGTTGAAACAGGGGCCCAGAGCAGTAGGATAATACATTGACCTTTGTAAGGTTGTCAATAATAGGTGTTGTTTTAGCTTAAAGCAAAATGCTAGCTTTTCTGCCTAATCCTTTCCACTGGGACACTAAGTTTTTCTTCATTCTTCAAAAACAGGCAGCTTTTTGTTAGCACACGTTTCTTAAATGTTGGGCTGCAGCCCCTCCTGGCTTTGAGCAGAGCCCAGCTGGATCTGGGAAGCATGCGACCCTGCTGATGTCATGCTGTGGAACTGCCAAGCACCCAAGAGATGGGTGCAAGCTGAGTCAGAGAGGCCCCTGGCTCGAGGAGACAGGAACCCTGAGAAGCCGATGGCTACGGAGAGGCCAGCAGCAGGCCAGCTGCGGCCGCTGACTCCCCCACTGACCTGGTCCCTGCCCTGCTGGGGCATTTCTGCTCGCATGAGGGGCTCCTGTCCTGCAAAGGCTCTTCCCACAGCCTAACTCAGTGGGCTGGCACTCAGTGCAGGCAGAGAGGCCCCAGAGACCTGTGTGATCTGTGGGTGAATGCAAATCGGCGTTGTACCGCCAAGCTGAGTTCTCAGCTTGCTCACATTTCTTGTGAAAATCAGGGAACATTCCACTCAGGTGGGTGTGGAGTTGCCTGTGGCCACAGGGTGTGACCTACAGCCCCACAAAACCTCTCTGAGGAGCAGGAGAAGCAGAGCTTGTGTCCCCGTCTGGCTGAGACCCAGGGAGAGCTGCCTGATGTCAGAACTTCCAGGGCCAGATAAAGAGCGCTTTGACACGCCCCAGGGAGTGAGCACAGCTCCCGGCGCTATTCTTCCGGATCAACTGCAGGCCTTGGAACCCTGAAAGGGAAACTGTCTTCCTTGCCATCATTTCTCAGCATGGACAGGGGATCCGATGAGTGTCCAGTGCTGTGTCAGGCTGGGGCCTTGGCCGTTTAAGGCCCCGCTGACCTTGGTGTGAATAGCGCGGGGCTGGGACATGGTGCAGGCTGGGGTTTCAGTGAAGGGGTTCCTGGTGTTATGCTATTCACCCACCATGTTTCTTATGCCCACTGCAGGGGGCAGAGCCTGCCCTCAGGCAGATGGACCTGTAGGTGGAGAACAGCACGCCAGCCGGTGATGACAGAAGTAAGCATGCAGTGACAAAGTGAGAGGCGTGTGGGGAAGAAAGGCCAGCAGCGGTGCAAGAACACACTCTCCGAGGCAAGAACGGCTCCCCTAAGGAGGAGGCACGAGCTCAGCCTGGGAGGGGATGCGCTTAGGAACCTGGATTCAGTTGCTCTGAGGCAGGCTGAGGGCTCCACTGCCATGAGACGCTGAGATGCCATCAGATGGAAGGTTTTGGTGACATGTGCTGAGCTCCCTGGGGCGAGCTGTCCTGAAGGAGACCCCACACCTCGGCACAGTGAGAAACCTGGAAAAGAGTGCTGGGCCGGCTGATCATAGGCACAGCTCACCGTGTGGCACCTGCCCCACTGGCCCTGCTCTGCCTTCCCTGGGGGCAGGCATTGGACAAGGGTTCCCCTCTGCTCCTCTGAGCTCACTGGCCTGGACGAGTCCTTCCATGGGTCTAAATGACACCCAGTGCACTAAGCAGAGGTAAAGACCAGGTCAGGGGGCTGGGGTGTGAGGGGCCAAGTACCAGGACCTTGGGGTCAGGGTAAACCTGGGGTCTCTATCGCCCTGCTAACCAGCTAGGTGAGCTTACCAACCCTGTTTCTCACTTGTGACATTGGGGCAAAGTCACTTAGATATTGGGCTATTCTGAGAACAACTAAGGGGAACATCTTTTTTTTTTGAGATGGAGTTTCACTCTTGTCACCCAGACTACAGTGCAGTGGCACAATCTTGGCTCACTGCAACCTCCGCCTCCTAGGTTCAAACAATTCTCCTGCCTCAGCCTCCTGAGTAGCTGGGATTATAGGTGCCAGCCACCACGCCCAGCTAATTTTGTATTTTTAGTAGAGACAGTGTTTCACCGTGTTGGCCAGGCTGGTCTCGAACTCCTGACCTCATGATCCACCCGCCTCGGCTTCCCAAAGTGCTGGGATTACAGGTGTGAGACACCAGTGGAACATCTTACCGTGGCCCATGCCGTGGCACAGACGGAGCACAGTCTATCTGCGCGAACTTCATTCTGCACCCCTGGTTCCTGTTCTATACCCTGCAGAGCTGCTCTCCTGTGGGGTGTCCTGTGGGGTCTTTGGGAGCACTGGGCGGGGTCAAGCAGGGTGGGGCATGTACCAAATCACCCATGCAGGCACTCACCAGCACCCTGACTTCCCCAGTGTCCCTGGCAGCTTTCCTTGGTGACTGAGTGTCCCCAGGCTTAGCTTTGTGCTTTCAGGCAGTTTCTTTCTGGAAAACTCAGAAATTTTCCAGAGATAAAGGAGGTATCCCTAGGAATCTCTGGACTCCGATACAGTGTTCTCTGCGCATGGTAATTAACACCAGGAAAAAGGAAAATGCTGAGTCCCTGGCCTGGGCACCTTGGTGGTCTGAAACCTTGCCTATGGACAGTCATGTGGTAACTGCTTCCAGCGGGGCAGAAAGTCTTAGGAAGCCTGGGGAATCACTTGTAAAAACATGCAACTCTGACAACGACAGATTCAATTTTAGGCATACCTTTGTCTGATTTGGGGTAGGAGTTGCCCTTTAAAACTTGCAGGACCAGAAAATAGAAAGGACATCCCGAAGGCTGACAGATTTGATCTTGGAAAAGACAAACTTGCTGCATCAAAGTTAAACATTTCTGTTTGGCAAGAAGTAAAATGACTAAGAAGAACCTGGGAAAATGTTTGGCAATTTCTGTGAAAGATAAAAGGTCAGTGTCCACAATATGCAAAGAGCTTTACAATTAAACGCTAACCAAAAATGGGCAAAGATTTTAAAAATGGAAGAAGAGGCACCTTGGTTGCCAAAATTACATAAAAAGATGCTCAATTTCACTAGTAATCAGCAAAATGAAGATAAAAGTCACAATGATGTATATTTTCCACCTCTAAGGTTGGCACGTTTAAAAATGGACAACCTCAATGGTGGCCGGTTCCTAGGAAGTGGGCACACTTCCTTCACATTATTGCTGGGATGGTGAACCACAGCGAAGGCAAGAGAAGCCACCGTGGCAGTTTTCGTTACACTGTAAAGTGCCTGGACACTTTGACTCAGCAGTCTCCTTTTTAGGAAGTCATCCTTCAGAAATAAGTGAACTGATGTATAAGAATATATGCACAGGGTGTGTACTGCAGCTTTATACAAAGATAGCACAAAACAGGACAGCTTGAATGTTCCTGGGGAGGAGAATAGATGAATACATGATAGGACATCCACTCAGTGGAATATTAGGTAGCTTTCAAGAGGAACAAGATAGATCTGTGAGTATTAATCTGGAGGAATGCCCAGGAAATGTTAAATTACAGAAAAGCAGCAAGTGTCCAGCCAGTGCCCAGGGTGGCCTGCCCCGAGTGGGGCTCTGGGTTGTGTGTGTGCACATGGTGCAGGAAGGCAGGGTGCTGCAGGACAGGTCAGGGCCATGGCTTTGAGTCTTGGAGGTGGGGCGGAGGGTGAGCAGAGGACTAAGAAGTGCTCCCTCATGCAAGTGTACTATGTCACTTGTTCCAGCAACATGCACTATTTTTGTAATATTAAAAGAGTCAACAATAAAACCCAGCTGGTTGCAGGCAACGTGCCTTCGGTGAGCCTCTGAGATGTCTCATGCTGAAATTTCTCTTGGATTTGGCTCCATTTCTGTTTTATTCCCTCCAGGCTCCTAGTTCTAGAAAAACCACCAACCATGCAGTAGTTTAAAAAGTTTCCTTCTACAAAATCATGTTTTGAAGTCTCAATTCCTCAAAAATAATGGCACTGTCCATTTGGAAAGAGCAGTGTGCCTGCTGATGGTGGCTAGCATGCAATTTCATCTTTTGAGTCTGTGTGTATGTGTGTGTGTGTCTGTCTCTGTCTGTGTGTGTGTGTGTGTGTGTGTGTGTGTGTGTGTGTGTAATAACGATATTCTTCTAAGCCAGATCATAGAAGAGAGGAAGAAAGCTCTAACATTCCTGTTTGGCAAAGGAGAACAAATAGTCACTATTCTGTGCATGGAACCCATCCCTCCTCCTTTTCTAGAAGCAGTCACATTCTTGCAGACAAGTTCCAGTTTCTGGTATTCATGGGCAGAGAGTAGGGACCCAGTGGCTCCTTGCACTCAGAGCAGGAGGGCCCAAGGCAGAATTTCCCACTTTCCCCATCAGTAGGTACAAGCAGGTAAAGTTTACCAGGTTGAAAAAATCTCAGGATAAAAGCTTTCCTGAGGCCAGGACAAATACAGGGTCAGACCAGGCAATGGCTGAAAAAAATGGATGTTTGGTGAGTATCTTAGTCCGATTACGCTGCTATGAGAAAGGAGACTGGGTAATTTAGAACACACATTTATTTTCTCATAGTTTTGGGGTTTTGAAGGTGGCCCTGCCCTCAGGGCTGCACCGAACATTCCCTAACGAGGACTCTGCTGTAGCCCTGACTCCACGGCTCTGCTAGGCATTCCCCAGTGGAATGCTATGGTGCGAATGTTTGTGTCCCCTTCCACATTCATGTTGAATTCTAAATCTCAATGCAATAGTATTAACAGGTGTGGCCTTTAGGAGACAATGAAATGATGAGGGTGTCTCCTTCATGAATGGGATTAGGCCTTTTCAAAGAGGATTCACACAGCCTCTCTGTCTCCTCCAGAGGATGCAGCAACAGGGAGCCATCATGGAAGCACAGTGCCAGAGCCTTGATCTTCAACTTTCCAGCCTTTTGAACTGTGAGGAATGCATTTCTGTTGTGTGTAAGCCACCCAGTCTATGCTATTCTGTTGTATCTGTATTAATGGACCCAGACAATGAGCAAGGTGTGACAGGGACCCATGGTGACTTTCCTTCCAGCACATGGCACTGTTGAGGCATTGCTATTTGTACTCAGCACTTTTCTTATTCAGAGCATCCTCGGGCAGCCAGGTTGTGTAGGGCCCTCTGCAAAACTCTAACTTGCTGGATCGTGTGCCTGGTCTGCAGAAATGGCCATTGGTTTGGTGCTACTGTCCCAAGTTACAGTGTCTCACTAGAAAGAGAAACGTCTCTGAAGTGTTGGCCTGGCAAACTCCAAACTCCAAACTGGGTATAAAATGCGGCTCCTGATCGTGTTCTGTGAAGATCCTCACCCTATGTGCTAGATCTTGGAAACGATATTGCTCTGGTCCACTAGGACCCTTTGGCTCTTCTGAGGTAAGGACCAATTGCCCAGCTACCTGCAGGACAGGGAGGAGATACCTGGCCAGGAGCACATGCCCTCCACCGTGTTCTTCAGCTTCTGAGTGAGTGTTCCTGTCAATAGCTCCATGTGTCTGCGGGCTGTGGGAAATAAGCCACGGCTCTGAGTCATGGCAGGAGGAGCTGCCTTCAGCTCTCCTTCTGGTGTTTACAATGTTGCTGGGCTGTCAGGGTGATGCCAAGTGAGGCGTGGGACATTTCAGCAGCCTGCTAAAAGCATGATAGGCCACATGAATGGTCCCTTGGTTTTGCCTTTCCCCCTAAGTACTGTATCTGTTCATTTTAACATCTTTATAAATTTGGGGAACATTCACCCCAAAGTGGATACATACATATTGCACTGAGGGGTAGGGCTATTCCCTGAATGACTGGGGTCCTTCTGCATGCTCTTTGTCTTTACCTTTAAAAATAAACAGGGTATCAAACCTGGAAGCTTGTAGTCAAGGTTTGTTGTGGACCCAATATAAGTGAGCTTGAACTAAGAGAACGATGATTGCTTTCTCTGAGCAGCTGCAGGCCACATTCTGACGTGACCTGCTTTAATGGGTACAGCTGATGGCCTGACCTCCTGGCTCTGGGGTCCCTGGATCACCACCCTCTGGAGGGGGTTGCGGCATAGTTAAGATGCCAGAATCTCCAAGTTCCCAGGTGAGGCTGCTGGGCCATGTGGCCCGTGGCTGGAACTTCCTGGAGGCTTGCTCTGAAAGCATCTCCTGGATTGGCACAAAGGAGTCAAGTGAGAACAGGACAGTGCCTGACTTGCAGTGGGTGACCCCCTCACAGATCTTCTGCCCAGTGCATCTGGTATGGGGCCTGATTGGACATGCAACCTTTGGGCAGTCTGTACTCCTCGTTCCTTCAGGATGTGACCGCCGGTTTTAAGTGATAGTGGTGGCATTTGCTTTTAAGGTCTTCACGAGTCCAAGCTTGGGAGCCATGCAGAGCATGCCGGTGTCCAGGGCCCAGCTGGGAGCCTCTGTTCCCTGAGCTTACTGGGCTGACATGCCGGTCTGCATCTGCTTATTAGCAGCTCGTAGAGAGGGAAATCTTTTTGTTTTACAAGGAAATGGGATGTTTGATGCTACAAATCTTTCAGGACTGGCATGCGGAACGCCGGCAGATGTTGAAAGCATTCCGACCATGTTGATCCCACCAAAGTTTGTTTAAAGATTTGTGTAAACTGCCATCACAGAAAGGGCTGGGGGGAGGCAAGAGGCTCCAGATCCAGCTCCGGCTCTTATCAGAGATCCTAAGAAGTAAAACACTTGAAGAATACTCTGGCTTGGAGGACAAATGCAGCAGTGTCTTGTGGATGGCCTTCCCAGGGACACTTACTGAGGAGGAGACTTCTGGGGCACTCTTGGGATTAATGCCTGTAGAAGGAAGGAGATGGGGAGCTTCAGCCGAACCTGCAAGGGCACTGGAACCTTCGGTCGGGTGGTCCTGCAGAGGTGTCCTGAGTCAGGCCGAGAGGACAGGCCTTTGTACTCCAAGGTGGCCGGTCCCAGGGGCAGGCTGCCTGGGAGGAGTGGGGCAGCGCGCTTCAGCGAGGCTGTTCCCGGAGGGCCAGGGAGTGGGTCCAGCAGCTGGGGTGTAAGTCCTCTATTCCTTAAGGGTGCTCTTTGAGGTGCTTGGCTAAGCCATGGCTGGACCCCAAATGAACCTGTAACCTGGGCTTGCCTGGAACATTTGCACCCCAGTAATGCAATGTTGCTTTGGGGTGCAGTAAGGGACTAGGCAAGGCCTCCTTGACCATGCCTCCTGGGGGATCCCCCTGCCACCTCTGCAGCTCTCTGTCTCTGGCAGAAACGTCCTGGCCCAGCTTGGCCATGCCTGGCCATGGGAGTCATGTCCTTGAGAACAGTTTCAGTCCAGGAGAGCTGAGGGTTGTTGCATAAACCTCCTCGTCTTGCCCCTCCATGACATGACACTGGGGCTACATCCCTACCCCTGAGCTCCTCAAGGCTGGAGCTCCAGTTGCCCACAGTTCCAGGTACTCAATAGCATGTCCCTAATCAGCTTTCCCCCCTCCTCTGATCTGGGGCTGAAGGTGCCCAGGATAGCCACGAGGATGGGGCCACCCCACCTCTCCAGGGTCACACCTGATTCCCTGGGAGGCCTTGGAGCAGGCTCAGCCCTGGGGGCCCTCCATGGGATGGCAGGTGAGGGTGCTTTTGAGGGGCTTCCCTTCTGCATGGAGTTGCATCCACAGGACAGGGCTGAGAGGCCCTTTGGTGGGACACTTTGATGCCTGCTTTCCATCACATCCTCAGTCTCAGAGGCTGGTGTGGACCCAGGCCAGCTGGGGGGCCTTGGAAGCCAATGGACCCCGTGGCCAGTCAGTGCCAGGTGCTCCCTGTTGCTACGAATTGTGCATCCCCTCCCCACAAAGACTTGTTGAGATCCAGTCCTCGTGAAGGTGACCTAACTTGGAAATAGGGTCTTAGCAGATGTAATCAGAGGTCATTAAGGTGGGCCCTAATCTAATGATTGGTATCCTTATAAGAAAGCAAAGAGACAGATGTACAGGGAAAACAGCCAAGTGCAGATGGGCCAGAGACTGGAGGGTACGTGGACAGGCCAAGGAACGCCAGGAACGGATGACAGGGGCAGGAGCTAGGAGGTGGCACAGAAGGGTTCCACGTGGAATCTCAGAGGGAACGTGGCCCTGCGGACCCCTGAGTTTCTGACTCCAGGCCTCCAGGACCGTGAGACAATCCGTTTCTGCTGTTTGAGCTGCCCTGTGTGTGATATTTTGTTATGGCAGCCCTAGCACACCACACATACCCCATGATATGACACGTCCTTGTGCTCTCCTGGGCCACGGTTATACCTGCTGTCATGGCCCACCCTATCAGCGCTTCTCTTCCTGTGCTCGGCGGGTCACTGGATGAGTTAAACCCAGAAGCCAAGTGCTTTCACTCCATGCGGCCCAGCCACCTGCATCACTTAGCTCATCTTCACAATGACAGGCTGGGCGGCATCATCATCCCCACCACACAGAAGAAGAAACTGAGGCTCGGAGGCAGCTTAGTGACAGATCCGTAGAACTGCCCAGGACTGCGCAGTCTTCTGTGCAATGTGATTTACCCAGTTTTCTTATGTTTATGCCCTCTTTTTGCTTTCTCTATGAATACACAAGATTAAAAAAAAATCTTTAAGACAAAATTAAATACTCTAGTATCCAATCTCTTGGCTCCTACACTCTGCTCATCAAGATAAGTAGACATTGCACACATTTCCGAATTCATCTTTTACACCATTTCCAGTAGGAAAAATGGGTTGAATCATACATAAATTAAAATGTACCAGCAGCAAAACGAAACACTAAATTTGTTTATATCCGTATCTCTGGGGAAAGTTTCCAAAGACAGAACCTAAAGCTGAGTTCTAATATTAACAATGGGTTTGTAAACTCAAAGTCAAGGATTACTTTGATCCAATGCTAAAAAGTGGGAGGACAAAGCCCAGGGTGTTCCTGGGCAAACTTGGGAATGATATTCACGGAAGGCGTGAGCAGTATTCCATAGTGAAAGCCAGGCCATGAAGCCATCTACCAAAATAGCAACACACTTTCCAGTAACCCTAGTTTCTTTAAAAGCCGTGTAATACCTAAATCCCACAATTATAGTTGAGAAACTCTCCTGCCCCACCTTTTTTCCCATTAAAGCTGTGCCTCTACTGTGTCCATTAGTCACTTGGCATGTTCTGAATAGAACAGAGTGAGTCAGTTTAAACAAGTGCAGGAGGCAAAATCTTTCTTTTCCATTGTCAGCTCAGAAGAGAATTTTTTCCTTTGTTACTGTTTGTTGTGGAAAGGAGGTGTGTGGGAGTTGCTGTGGTCAGTCTTTAGATAGTACCTCGTTGAAAACAGATAGAACGTTCTTCAGAAGGCAACCCTGCAAGGGCAACTTTGTGTGGAGAAGCAGGAACAGAGCCACCCAGAGCCCTTTGCAGGAGCTGGAGGATCGTTCCTGGCCTGGGTTAGCTAGGGAGTGACAGTCCAAATGGCCTTGAACAAGCCAGCTCAGACACACCAACCCATAGCCTGGGATGTACCCAGCCATCTAGTCTACCTGCCATGTTGGTAAGGTAAAGTGCAGATGGCTTAAGCCAGACTGAGAGTGTCTCCAGGTGGCCAGGGGTGCTCTGCATTGCTTTCCCCCGGCGGCCAGCCCAGGGTGCCACCTGAACAGCAGCCAGCCCAGCAGATCACCCGAGGGTGGAAGGACCTAGTGTTTGTGGGTGGCATCTTTTAAGAAAAACACAATCAGGAAGGTTCTGGGATTTTGGTCAGTGCCATGCATTTCAGGGTCCAGGCCATGGCTCATGACCCCCCCGCAGCACCCTCACTCTGCTAAGCCATTAGAGGTGCTAACCATGTGTGCTCAGAGAAGCTCCAAAAGCCCATCGTGGCTGGGTTGCTAACGTTGGCCAACCACTGTTCACCTTGGATGGCTCTGTAGACAGCTCTAGCTGCGCCATGTATGAACCAGGGCAGTCCTCCAACCATGCCAGCTGCCATTCATGTAGAGACAGTAGATTTGCATGGCCAGTGCTTCACACAGATGGCTCTTCCCCTAGCAGCTGCAGAGATATGCCTGAAATTCCCACAGGCTGCTCAAGGGTGAGCCATGGTTCCTGGATGCATGGCCCAGGGTCCACTCAGATTTCTTTCATCTGACTCACCAAGGTAGAGGAATTCAACATGCTTCTCCATCCTTGTATGGCCTCCCTTGAGAATCAACCACAAACTAATCTCTGATGACTGTAGATAACAAGTAGTACACATTTGGGACCAAGAATGAAAGAAACACAAACTGCAAGATGCTGATAGATTCCTTTCCACCTGGCCGTCTGGTCTTGGCAGTCACGCCCCGCTTGACGGAGCCCTAACACCTTACTGGAGCTCGAAAACCCACCTAGCAGGGACTGGATCTTCCGGAAACGGTGCCACATCTGCTACCATCTTTGCCACATGTAAGAATCTCCCATTCCACAAGACACTTGCCAAAACCCTCCTGAGCAAAGGGCTGAGGGTCCGTCCTGCCTGCGCTCTGGGAGCCCACCTCTCCAGGGCTCCAGGAGGCCCCGGCTCCCTCAGGAGAGATGCAGTAGGCCCACCCCAAGCGTAGGCTCCTGGAATCAAAGATCTCTTCGCTGAGTTACAGGATGCCTCTGCCTTATGGTCAGGTATCCAGCTGCTACTTTTATACTGATTAGCTTCCTAATAGAAATAAGTCCCTGAGATAGATTTAGTTTTTTAATCCCCAGTTTGTGACAGATACTCACCATTAAAGAAAACATAGACCTTTTCCACAAATTTAAAAATACACTTAAAAAATAGGCTAGGCGCCGTGGCTCATGCCTGTAATCCCAGCACTTTGGGAGGCTGAGGTGGGCGAATCACTTGAGGCCAGGAGTTTGAGACCAGCTTGGCCAACATGGTGAAACCCTGTCTCTACTAAAAATACAAAACAAAAGAAAACAAAACAAAAGTAACGGGGCATAGTGGCTGGCACCTGTAATCCCAGCTACTTGGGAGGCTGAGGCAGAAGCATCACTTGAACCCAGGAGGTAGAGACAAGAGTGAGCCAAGATTGTGCCTTTGCACTCCAGCCTAAGTAACAGTGCAAGACTTCATCAAAAACAAAATACACTAAAAAGAATTGACCTGAGTTTAAGGAAATTAAAGGAAGTCAGTTCTGCACCTGCAGGTGCTTGTTCTCTATCACATGTGAGCTCTATTGTACTTTGCAGCAGCCCTAAGAAGAAGGGAGGTTTCAGAAGATTTTAATGACTATTCCAAATGCGTGGTTTTCCAAGAGCCGGCTGCGGGCTTCCTTCCCTGTCTCTCACCGCTGAGCACCACGTGTTCTAGGGGCTGTGTGCCAGCAGGCTGTGTGTCTGGGGGCCTGGGTGTCTGTAGGGCTATGTGTCTGGGGATTGTGTGTCTGGGGGCAGTGTGTCTGGGGACTGTGTGTCTGGGGACTGTGTGTCTAGGGGGCTGTGTGTCTGGCAGCTGTGTGTCTGTAGGGTTGTGTGTCTGTAGAGCTGTGTGTCTGGGGGCCTGGTTGTCTGTAGGGCTGTGTGTCTGGGGGCCTGGTTGTCTGTAGGGCTGTGTGTCTGGGGGTTGTGTGTCTGGGGACTGTGTGTCTGGG
>NW_012101499.1:586974-620891 GCF_000951045.1 Mandrillus leucophaeus | reverse complement strand
GTGTCTGGGCCTGTGTGTCTGGATGTCTTTTCATTTGGAGCAGGTGTTTGCCTCATCCTCTCCCAGGTTAGCCGGAGCCTCGCAGGACTCCTCTCTGTGGCCAGGCCTATCATCTGCACCAGAAGTCCATCTCCACGTGCATCCTGTCCCTGGCCTCAGGTCTTTTTTTCAGTTGTCTCAGTAGAGGTGGTTTGAACTAAGGTTAAAAATTGATCTTCCATGAAGCTGGAAGCTTCGCCAGGGGCTGGGGGACACGACTCAGGTCCTAGACAAGTTTTTTTTTTTTTTTTTTGGAGACGGAGGCTCACTCTGTCACCCAGGCTGGAGTGCAGTGGCACGATCTCGGCTCACTGCAAGCTCCGCCTCCTGGGTTTACACCGTTCTCCTGCCTCAACCTCCCTAGTAGCTGGGACTACAGGCGCCCGCCTCCACGCCCGGCTAATTTTTTGTATTTTTTAGTAGAGATGGGGTTTCACTGTGTTAACCATGATGGTCTCCATCTCCTGACCTCATGATCCGCCTGCCTCAACCTCCCAAAGTGCTGGGATTACAGGCCTGAGCCACCGCGCCCGGCCAGGTCCCAGACAAATTTAACAACAGAATCCTGTGTTTCAAACCTGTGGTCTGCTGGGCCCACAGCCTCCAGTTTTCCGAGCACCCCACCCCTCCCTATTGTCCACATGGGGTTCCTGGCTTTGGGCCCAGCCAGTGAAGGTGTTAGGACCTGCCATCCTCTAAATCTGAACTACGTGGGCATCATGAATCCAAGTCAGTCCAGAACCATGGCCCGTGGATGGGCAGGTACCAGGGGGCTCTGGGATGTGGGACAAGCAGCCTTGTCCATGCAGGCATGTGCACCAGGTGGGGCTTCCCCTCGTGTCTCTTCCTGTGGGCTGCACCTCACTGGCCGAACTCTGCGTGTGGTAATCCAGCCTCGGGTGACTCACCTAACCTCTCCAAGGGTCTGGAGCTCTGTGATCAAGACCTGCCCCTCTGCCCCGCCTCCCGCCTCCCTCTGGGCTGCTCAGCTCCCCAGGACCTCTGGGCAGGCTCCCCCTGAGACCTGCCATCCGCTCTGGACACCACTGGGCTTGCTGGCTCTTCACAGCCTTGTTCCAGACTGCATCTCTGCAGGACTCACTTCTGTACGGTGTCCTCGTAATCCAGCACTCCCCGCTCTGCTAACATGCAGACTCCAGGGGCAGGCTCTTGTTTTGTTCTGGAGGCATTCTTGCACTGTAGGAGTGAATCCAACACAAGTCACAGCCACCTGGCCTGGGCTCACCTTGCTCCATCTTAAAGGCGAGGAGTTCCAGTCCCTGAGCTCTTGCCAGCCTGTCCAAGACCACACAGTGGCTCTGGAAGAGGAGGAGCAGGTAGCCTGGGATGTGCCTAGGGACTTTCTGAAGGCTCAACCATCCCAGTTATGACCTCCCCCTGCTCCTCCTTGCAATACCCCTCTTCATTCCTTGTGGAGAAGTGTGGGCTCCATAGAATGAACTGGCAAGTGTGCACGGTGTGGACGGCTCTGAGCAGCTGCCACCACCTGGGGTAACATGGGCAAGGCAGAGGACACAGTCTCCAGCCAGGCCCCTATCACCAGCTATGTTACTTCTCCCTGCCTCAGTTTCTTCATCTGCACAGCGAGGATAATAACAGTGCTTACCTCTTAGGGTTACCATGTGGTTTAAAGAAGGAAATGCAGAGAAAGTGCTTAGGACAGTGCTGGCCTTGTAGGAAAGACTCACAAATATTCATTGTTTCATTGATGAGAGCAAGAAGTGCGTTTGTTACATATTCACCCAATAGTGTGGGGTGGAAGAATGATGTACAGGCGGACACCCTCTTGGAGGACCTGCTAGTGTCTTACTTCCTCTGTACATGGATGGCGACACAGAGGAGGAAGTCTCAAGTTAACTTGTTTTTCGTTTCAAAGCGTCTCGTGTCATTTAATAGCCCTGCACTCATACTCGCCCGGAAGTGTGAGCTTGGTTCTCCCTGCAGCAGCATCGTCACTAATGGGTATTTTCAGCCCTGCTGAGGAATCTGGGCCTGCTCCTTGCCTCCCTCGCCTTCCTCTGCAACCCACGTGAATTAGCCTGCCTGCCTGCTTAGGGACTGGTCCCTGCAGTGTGGCTCCTGGGGCCCCAGCTTCACTCCTTCAAGGGCCAGGATGTTGAAGAATGGGGAAAAGGACCCCTATGCTAGCCTGCCCTGTGTGGCCCAAGGACCCCTGCCAAGACCAGGTGGGGGTCAAAGTGCAGAAAAAGAAGGATGTCGATTTCAGAAGAAACCGTTGTGAGAATGGCAGGATGGCTCCAGCGTCGGCAGCTCCCCTGAGGCCCCACCCCAGCAGCTCTTGGTAGCAGTCACACAGCTCTCGCATCCAGCCTCGGCCACATGGAAGCAGGCCTCGCTTCCCCCAGCTTTGCTTCTCTGCCCTGCAGGGCTCCTTTCCTGTCCCAGGGAGCTCTACTTCCCAAGTAGTTCTGTGGCCAACAGCTGGAGTCTTATTTTAGGGACAAGCTGGCAGCCCAGCATTTGTACTGAATGTTCCGGGTCGGCCTGGCCCGCGCCTGGTGCACCAGTGGGAACCCCATAAGGCTGGGCGTGGGGGAGCGAATTGCTTCTGAGGTTTGCTGACATTCTGTTTGGCTGCCTGAAATGCTTTCTCTTCATTCAAAAAGCAGCTGCTGGTCTCCGCCCCTCTGTCTTTCCTTCCTCCTCCCAGTGGCTTCCCTGTTCCTGCTATCCTGGCTTTCCTGGCTTTTTTGATCCTCATCCTGGCTCTAGGGGGAGGGAGGATGGGTCTGGAGCACCTGTGAGACCCAAGCCTGGGCCCACCACCACAGAGGATGCAGCCTCCCAACCCTAAGAGCCCAAGATTGGAGGCCCTGAGCAGAAGCTGGGGTAGGTGAAGTGGGCGCTCAGTCTGCGTGTTATCTGGGGAGGAGCTTGGGTCTCTGGGACACACTGGTAAGATGCGCTCCACTCAATCCTCATCATAACCAAGGGCCCACCGGTGGACTTTTGATTCTGGTGGCCCCAGGGCCCCTGTCTTCTGGCTACTGCCAACTGTGGCGGATGAGGGATGTCTGACTTCCCCTCTCTGGGCTGTTGGCGGGAGTGGGGGTAGTGGGAAAACACACCTATCAGGCAATCCCACCCCTGCACAGAGGAGCAGAGACTGTGCCTCAGCCCTAGATTCCTGCCCAGTGGGGACCACATCACGGACAGACACGTTCCTAGCTGGCTGTGTGCAGTCACTGCCACCTTGGGCTCCTGGGAGGCACCAAAGGCCCATTGGGGGTCCCTGAAATGGCGGCACCCACCACAGTCAGCTGCCATCATGCAAGGCACCGAATCTGCTGTCCTGGTGGATGGGATCCCCTTTCTGCCTTTCCTGTTCAGCCTCCCCGGGTCCCATGCCCTCTCTGTGAGGCCATGGCAGGATATGTTGTGGGCAGCTGGATTTCCGGCCCTCTCTGGTAGAGTCACAGGGGTTGCCTTTGACCAGCAGGAAAGGGATTTGAAGGCAGACGCAAGTGGGCCCTGCCCAGCTCAGACTGAGGAGGAAGTTTCTGCAGCTGCGGAAGGAGAAGCAATGAATAGCCACTGTCTAGACCCTCCCCCATGACTCCACCCCCAGGGTGCTCCAGACAGGCCTGAGAGTCCCCTCTTCGGTCCTAGCCACACCACTCCTGGTGTGAGCCGGGCAGGCAGCCCAGCCCTCTCCAGCCCCGGCTCCTGCTGGCAGGAGGTGCCTTCCTGGCTGTAGCAGGAAGAGTCTCCAGGTTATATGGCCGTGTCCCTGTGCCAGGACTCGGGGTAGGGGTACACTCTGCTCTCGCCCCCGCAGGAAGTGAGTTCCAAAGGAGTCAAGCTTTTGGAGGAGAACTTGGTGGCTGTGCTTTTGACCTGGCATTGCAGGAGCATAAGCCCTGGTCAACTTGTACGAAAAAGCCAGACCCACTGTCACCATCTCACAGGCTGTGTCGCATGCGCTGGTGGTGAGGGCCTGTTTCCCAGCCCTCCTCCCTAGCACGGGGCTGCTCAGGGCTGAGCTCCGGAGATACTGTGGGTTCCTTTGGGTTGGGAGAGCCTGTGGCCAGGTCAGCGAGGAGAACAGAGCGGGAGCATGAGGGAGGGCTGGAGAGGAGCTGTTTGTCCTGCCTCCCTGACCCCAAGGAGGGCACAGTCCACAGGCTATTTTAGGGAGCAAGAACTGGCCAGTCAGAATGTGCCTGAGCCTCTCCCCAAGACAGCAGAACCATCAAAGGGGAACATCTTTGTCTTGGGGGAGCCATGTGGAATTGCATCTAAAACAGATTGTGAACAGGAGCACCTGTCAATTTACGTTTATCAGGACTTGGTTCTTTTCCCTCCCAGACTTGCCCTGCAAATGTCGTGGTGGGGTGGGGATCAGAGAGCAGAGGACTTATCTTGACTCTCACGATCTTAGTGTTAATGATAGTTACCCAGGTTGGAGATTTTTAGCCCCTTTCTTGGCCCTAGACCCAATGGCTCCGTCCATGATATTTTTCAAAGTCTAGTGAAGCAGCAGAGAGAGGAGTGAGAGGGAGGCGAAGACAGAGACAGGACTCTGTTGGCAGATCCCTGCTGTCTTCCAAGACCCTATAGAGGCTTCTGTGGAGTTCTTGCAGCTGAAAGCTGAGTCCTTTGCCTGGGGCAGGGGTGGCGTGGGTTCTTGGCCATCACACTCCTGGAACCCTGAATCTTACTGTTCCACAGTCGCAGACCAGCCAGGCCTAGGACCTCAGAGCTGCTTGTGGGCCCATGGAAAGTCATACTTGCTTCCAGTCGGCGCTGGGCCTGCTGCCATTTTGCAGCTTCTGCCCTGCACATTTTTAGGTCTCTAAAACTCTCACAGTTAATTTTTTCTCTTCCTTTAATGGCACCCAGAAGGGCACCCAGCATCATGCATCAGGTGTTTGACCCAGCTGCATGTGGGATGGAGGGCGTTTGGTGGGTCCTGGAAGGAGTTCAGGCCAGGTCAGGATTTATCATTGTTATTGATGCTACAGATAACAGCCTTACCCTGAAGCCTTTCACAGAGTTTATCTCCTTTCTTGTTACTCTGATAGGGCTGGGATTGTCCACCACCTGCTCAGTGAGGGCTAACATTGAGTATCCAGCAAGAGTGCTGTATTAAATCATATCTTGGCCAGGCACTATGGCTCATGCTTGTAATTCCAGCATTTTGGGAAGCTGAGGTGGGAGGCTCACATGAGCTCAGTTACAGACCAGCCTGGGCAACATAGTGGGACCGTGCCTCTACAAAAAAAAAAAAAAAAATTAGCCAGGCGTGGTGGCACATGCCTGTAGTTCATCTACTCAAAAGGCTGAGGTGGAAAAATCGTTTGAGCCACAGGAAGCCGAGACTGCCGTGACCCGTGATTATGCTACCGTACTCCAGCCCAGGTGATAGAGTAAGACTCTGTCTCCAAACGAAAAGCAAAATCTCCCCTTTGGTGGAGACCTCTCAGAGTGCTGGGGAAGGGGCTCCAGAGTCCACAGCCTCTGTTCTCCTCACCCCTCCCTCGCTTCCTGGCAGTGTGGGTTTAGCTAGATCAAATGATCTCAGGGTTAGTTTTAGAAGCCAGGGTTTGCATGCTAGGCCCTAAAAAAGATTGCATTTTCAAAAGGCAGTCACATCAACCTAAAAACTCTCTCATCAGCTTTTCTTGCAGTATGGCTTGACACCTCTCCTCTGGGAGGTGACCTCTCTGTCCCCTTCCCTAAGACCTGGTTCCCTCAGTAGACTCTGATGGAGGTCACTTTATGTGACTCGAAGCTGTGTCATAACAGGTGATACAGATCACAGACGGCGCCTGGCCCGCACTCTCTTGGTTTGCTCACTCTGTGGGAAATCAGCTGACATATTGCGAGGACACTCAAGCAGCCCTGAGGAGTGGCCGACACCCAGGATGAGGGACCACAGCCCAGCCCTCGGGGGATTCCAGCCAGAAATGCCTGAGTGACCCAAGACCCACAGAAACCATAGAGATGATAAGCCACTGTTGTCTTCAGCCACTGAATTTTTTTTTTTTTTTTTTTTACTTAGTATGATGCCCTGAACAGGTCCATGGCAATAAGAAGAAATCATTATTGCCTTACTGGATTTTAGATTATAGGCAGACAAAAACTTGCTAGCTCAATTGCCAAGCCTCACACTTTAATTTATGAATAACATTTCTGTTGTGCCCATTGACTATTTAGGTATCAACTTCTAAGGGTTTTTTCTTGTTTTGTTTTCTTCTGAGACCAAGTCTTGCTCTGTCACCCAGGCTGGAGTGCAGTGGCTTCATCATAGCCCACTGCAACCTCCACCTCCCGGGTTCAAGCAGTTCTCCTGCATCAGCCTCCCGAGTAGCTGGGATTACAGGCGGCACTACCACGTCTGGTTAATTTTTGTATTTTTAGTAGAGATGGGGTTTCACCATGTTGGCCTGGCTGAACTTCTAAGGTTTTTGAATGTGGCTGTCCTGGCTCTGATATAACTGGAAGTAAAACTGAGACAGAAAACATGGCTCTTCACGTACCGCTCAGCATACCTGGGCACTGGACTTCTTGTTTCTTTCTTTCCCCTTCCAACCAGAAAGCTCTGTAAATAAGAAGAAGGGGACTGAGACCCACAGGGTTGCCTGGACATTTGGAAAATAATTTTAAATATTTTCACTTGATCTACAGGAGATTACACATTTGCTATGGAGAGCTTCAATTACTAAATGATTAGGTTCACTAGACTAAAAAACAGTAATTCTCAGCAGAGAATTTTATATTTCTACTTTAAACTTTGCTCTGCTCTGGTTAAATGTGTTAGAAAGGAACACTTGTGCTCGTTAAAGGAAATTGTCAGAAGAAGACGAAGGGGTTGAAACGGAAGGATGTTCTTGGATTTGGAGTTCCAAGAAAAGAATGTAAATGTTGGATGCAAACTTCCAGTTGCTTGCTCCTCTCTGGGCAGAAAGGAGTTTGGTGCTAAGTACAGGTGGAAAAGGGACTTCTATTTCCTGATTGGGGTGACTAGACCATGGTGAGTGTGTGTTCATCCATAGTACCAGAGCGTGTGTTCACTCTTTACCCTCTTCCTCATGGGCACCACACTTCCAGCTTCTGCTGCAGGCCATCGTGGCTCTGGGATGGAGTCCTGCACAGGGGATGTGGGCGGATGTGGCAGCTTTTTAAATTCTCTGTGTCTCCTTCACGTTCTCTCCTCTCATTTGCTAGACAGACAAAGGGGGCCTGGAGACCTCCGAGGTCATGGTGGTGACAGGGCCACTGAGGAGGGAAAGCCTGAGTCCCTGAAGGTTTGTGTGGAGTGTACTATTTCCCCCAACCTATGGTAGACTGGGACAAAGGGATAAACAAACTTATAGCTTATTAGGTCACTGAGAGTTAAGAGTGGTTTTCATAGGTGTTAACTCATCTTGGCTAATAGACCTACAAACACCTTGGGGACAGGGACACTTGTTAGTGCTCCTTGTCTTTGCAGAGTCTAGCTGGTAATGGGCACAAGGATGCTTACGGAATGAATAAGTGAGAGATAAATGTGTCTTTACTTAGGGCAGCATGGTGCTCTGCTTTTCTTTCCTTTTGTTTTCACAGGATGATGGAAGAAGAAAGTGCTGAGGTCAAACATTGCTATGGTCTGATGGTGTCCCCCCTAAAATTCATATGATGAAATTCTAACCCCCAAAGTGATGGTGTTAGGAGGTAGGGCATTTCGGAAGTGATGAAGTCATAGGGGATGAAACCCTTATGCATGGGATTAGTGCCCTTGTGAAAGAGGCCACAGCACTGCCTTCCCCCCTCTACCATGTGAAGACACAGTGAGAAGTCATCATCTGTGAGGAAAGGGCCTTCACCAGTCACTGAATCTATCAGTGCCTTGCTGTGGGACTTCCCAGCCTCCAGAACTGTGAGAAATACATCTTTATTGTTTAAGAACCACCTAGTCTATGGTATTTTGTAATAGCAGCCGAAATGGACTAATACAGCACTCTAAATAGAAAAAATGGAGACTTCCTAGCTCTTAGCATCTTCTTACTCGTTTACAGAAGAATAAAGTCATCCAGAGTTATTGATGCCAGCACTGCCCTGGAGGGACCAAGAGAACGGGAACTTGTTTTCCTTGTGTTTACCTTTCTTCAAATCTATCGTGTAGACGCATCTGATGGTCAGAGTGGTATCATCTTAACAGTTATGCCTAACTGTTTTCATAAATAATATTATTTAGTAGGAAAAGAATAACTGAGTCAGAAAGTTTTATATAATAATGTCCTTTAGTTGACTGTGTTCTTGGAAACTCTGGTTGTTCAGAATTGCAGACAAAAATCCTGTCACACCGGGAAAGAACCTAGGTCAAAATGAAATTCCACATTAGTGTTAAATTTGCAAACTTGAGGTGAACACAAGCATATTGTGCTAGTCTGTTCTCACACTACTAATAAAGACATACCCAAGACTGGGTAATTTATAAAGGAAAGTGGTTTAATTAACTCACAGTTCCACATGGTTGGAGAGGCCTCACAATCATGGCAGAAAGTGAATGAGGAGCAAAGTCACGTCTTACATAGCAGCAGGCAAGAAAGCATGTGCAGGGAAACTCCCCTTAATAAAACCATCAGATCTCATGAGACTTATTCACCGTCACAAGAATAGCACGGGAAAGACCTGCCCCCATGATTTAATTACCTCCTATGATTCAATGTCCCTCTCATGACACTTGGGAATTATGGGAGCTACAATTCATGATGAGATTTGGGTGGGGACACAGTCAAACCATATCACATATCACTGAATATTTTGTGTGTGTATTTCCAAAAAGGTACTAAATTGTCCCTCCCCCATGCATAAAAATGTAACTCCAGGTACTTTCACCTCCAGGCTGCATGAGCCTGCTCAGAATCAGACAACCCATGAACATCCTCCATGTTCAACTCCACACGTCACAGGTGGCTTTCATGGACAGCCAACAACCACCATGCTTCACTGAAAAAATATAGGAAGAGAAACATGCAAAATGCCGCATGGTACACAAGGACTGGAATATGTTTTTAGAAACTCATGTGTCCCTTATTAGAACATACCAAGTAGATTTTTGACTCCTTAAATAACTTTATTATGGATCTTCATGTCAAAGAGGGAGTTTTAAATGGAGACATTGATAGGCTCAATTACTTCCATAGGTTATTACATTTTCCTTCATTGTAGACCTGGCTATGTGCTGCGGTCAACACATTTGTACCTGCCTACCCTTGGATGGATTTTACTACATTTAGTGGCTACAAACACCTAATTTGCATGAGTAGATTACAAGGCTTTTTGAAAAATAGGGCTAAAATCCCCTGTGGATGGAGTCCAAAAGCATGCATGTGTATTTATTTTGAACTACCAGAACAATCTTGGTCATGTCCTTCTATCTGTTCAGTGTACAGGCTTCGACTTAAAGTTTTTATTGCACAAACACCATGCTGAGGATGTTTGAGTCTGCAAAGGACAGAGCGGAAGCCCAGCTGTGGCAAGCTGCATTTTCATTCTGAATGTCTCGGAGATTAGAATTTAATGTAGTTCACAGGAGTTAAGGTTTTCTTCCAAATCCTTTGACGTGTTGTGGATTGTGGATTCCAAGTTTATGATCATGTTTATTAGCGCCTTCCGCATTTGTGGGGCAGATTTGCCTGTGGGGGAACGCTTTACTCTTTCTGGTGGATAGACTTGTTTTTCTGAGGTTTGGGAGGCGGGGGTAGTGGTGATGATGCTAGAGAGGTTGTGTTGCCCCAACTTTTCCTCCTCCCTGTCTCCTCCCAAGATGTGGGAGTCATAAAACCTGAGTTAAACTGAGCAGAAATGCAAAACCTCACTGCCTAGGCAAGACGCCCCAGAGTAAAGGTCCTGAGACGTCATTGGGGTGCGCACCCACATGGACTGATTTCAGGGACACGTGTGGTGGGTTGTGGCTTTAAAACGTAGCCCGAATTCTGTGATACTCCTCCAGTTGAGAGATGGGGTCCCCCTCTCCAAGCAGCCCTTCACAGTTGGTAACCCCATGACTCCACAGCAGCCGAGCACAGGGAGAGTGGGCTGAGGCCCGGCTTGGTCCATAGCTCTCATGGCTGTGACCTGGAATCATCTCCTTTGTTAAGGCCTTGTCCTGTTGGGAGGCTGAGGCTTCTATCTGTCATTAGGGGTATAAACATCAGGTGGACAGTTCTCGGATGAGGGAAAGAAGAGACATAGGAAGTCAGGAGGAGAGGGCACTGAGGAGAGAGCCGCCCACCCCAGACCCAGCCAAGCGTGCCCACCTAGGACTCCTTCTGTCTGTGCTTGTGGACAACACAGCCAGACGGAGCTGCATGCCCCACAGTGTTTTCTTTTCCTGGGTGGCTCAGCTCCTGGAAGCTCATCTCTCTCTTGTGTAAGGAGGTGGTCTGACAAATGCCTTTTGCTTGGGAATTTGTGACTCTGTGTTTGCGATGCAAGCCTGGGGCCACTGCTGCTGTTGCAGGCTGTGAAACATGGAGTGGCTGCAGGGCTGGGGGCTTTGGAGCTTCCTCTAAGGAAAAGGAAGGCACCGAGTTCAGGGCTCTGGGTAGCCTCCAGCTCAGTGTCTGCTTTCATGGGATATGGTAACACGGAGAGCAAGGCTGTCTGTTTGGAAGAAGCGAGCAAACTGTCCCCACACATGAGAGAAACCAGGAGACTCAATTCTAGTCACGGGGAAGTGAGCTGTCATAGAGCCCTGAGTCTGAGAAGGCGTCTAGTCGGGGACACACCAAGGCAGAGCTTGGGTGTGAGGCCAGAGCAGGATGGACCGTCCTGTGCAAATACAGGGTTGGGAACAGAACTCTTGCTGGTGGAGACTCCCTGATAGAAGTACCCGGGAGGCCCCACTTTCCATCGCTGGGCCCCCCTTGTCTGTGCTGTGGGTCCGTCATGCTGTAGCTTTGTGAGTGCGGTTGCTGGTGTAAACTCTGTCTGGGTAGTGGAGTGGGGCTGCTGAGAGCTGGAGGGAGAGTTTTGGGAGAGTCAGCACTGGGGGGCTACTTTCCTTGCTGTGTGGGACCCAGTGCCCGCAGCCATCTCCTTGAAGTGAACTTTTAACAAAGTTAAAAGTTTGTATGGTGAGCTAATCACTCCTTCCAAAATGAGTATGGCCGGATGTTTCCCTTCTCTGTCTAGGAACAGAGGAGCACGTGTTCCTGCTGCACTACCCACATGTTACAAAAAAAAAAAAAAAATTAAACAAAAGTCGAGCTGAGTTCATGACACTTACTCCCATGTGCTTAGGGCAAAGGTCTGGATGCCTGCCCTTGTCTTTGAAGTAGGTACATAGCACGATGGACTGATGAGTGGGTGGACAGATTTGAGAGAAAGCAGGTATGGCAAAATGTTCATGGTGCATGCACACCGTGGGGTTGAGGGTGCAATTCTTTCCGCTTTTCTAGAGATTGGAAATGTTCACAGTGAAACACTGGGTGATCTCAGAGTCATGGGGCCCCTTAGGGTCGCACACTCATGTCTCTACTCTGCATTGACCGCACTGTCAGCGCCCAGAACTGGAGATGGGACACCTGCCCTTTGGTAGTGCGTGGTGTGTATTCTTGGGAAGGACACCCTGTGGTGGAGGACAGGCTGCCTCCTGCAGGCCAGTCAGCAGCCCTGGCCCCCAGGCACTGACTCCTGGGAGAAGCCCTCAGTCACTGAGACAAGGCCAGACAGGGCAGATGAGGCAGTACCACCCCAGGTCGACAAGCACTAGTCTAGGCCTGGAAGGCCCAGGGAGGGCAGCCTGCCCTGGGGAGGGTACACAGCATGGGAGTGGCCGCCACAACCTAGAGCCTGGGAGCCTGAGTCCCTGGTTGGACTCTTTGTTCGTTCTCTTTCTTCTTATAAAACCAAATGGTGCTTGAGCCAGTCGTTTAGGGAATGGTAGCAGTTCTCTGCTCTGGGTACCACTGCATGTACTGAAAATCACCGTGGTCGTGCTTTCTCTCCAAGTTCATGAAACTATGGGGGAGGCGGGGCAGTGTGTTTGGAGTTGTTTTTCCAGGAACCGTGACAGGTCCTGCTGATTCACACACAACAGAGAAGTATCTGATAGGGCTGCCAGGTTTATGGATGCAGCCTGTGACCTTGAAACGATGTTTTTAAATCTAAAGTTACTGATCTAAGTAGTATTAAACCTGAGACTCCACCTGTTCCTAGCTGGAGCTCACAATTAAAGTCAGTCGACCAGATTTACCATTTGTGGTGAAGTCACTGTCAATGCCACACACTTGGGGGAGTGAGGGTTGCACTGTGACTGCTCCAGTGGCTGAGGGGACCTCACTGTTTCCAATGTCAAGCCTGTGTTTCTATGGGAACCCAGCCATCCCCCCACTACAGTAAGACCCAGCCCAACTCACAGGACATTCAGCTACTTTCCACTGAGAGATATTTTTTCTTTGGGGAGATTTCTTGCCTCATTTTGGATCAAGCTTTTATTTTAAATTAGTGGTGAGCTCTAAGCATCGTGGAGATCAATGCAGGAAGCTTCCCCCTTTGTTCTTGATATTGTACATGTACAAGAAGCAATGGAAGGTGAAGCCTGCCTGGGCTCAGAATGACTGTACAGATATGGCAGTGATTTTGCTGTGGCTGAGGGCGACCGTGGGGCACACCTGTTTCCCAAGTTACTGCCTCAGTTTACCTGAAGTGATTTTAATTTGGCTCTGGGTTTACTCATTTAGAAGCACTAAGGAAAGCTTTGCTGCAATTTCTGGTTAAAATTGGCACATCGATCATGTGTGTTTTTCTGCATTCCCTCTGAATCATCACAAAATTATAGTAAATGAATAGGAAAAGATATCAATCCAAAGGGATGTGGATATCAGCAGATCAGACATGTCAACACAATTTTGGAAAACAGAAAATACATGGCTTAGCTTAGTTAATACCTGTGTATTTAGTTAATACACAGGTATTAACTAAAACCTATGTACCAGCAAGTTTGTGTGTGTGTGTGTGTGTGTGTGTGTGTGTGTGTGTGAGAGAGGTACTGGTATAACAAAAAAGAAAAGCTATGGTTGTTCCAGTTACTGTTGGTGCACAACAAACTAACCCAAATGAGAGTACACAAAGGTCATTTTGTCATCCCCACAGATTCTGTGGGTCAGGAATTCAGACAGAGCAGAGCAGGGCTACCTTATGTCTGATCCACTGTGTCAAGAGCCCTGGCTGGGAATACTCAAAAGCTGGACTCAGCTGGAGCTGTCAACGGAGCACCTCCATGTGGCCTCTTATGTGGCAGGGCTTCCTCACAGCATGGTGGCTAAGTGCACAGTGGGAACATTCCAAGTCTCTAGGTGACAGCCGCTTGGCCTTTTCTGACGTAGTTGCAGATGCCACATTGCCCTTCTTTTAACCATAATCAGTTGTTTGAAGCAGTCACAAGCCTGCCAGATTGAAGGGTCCGTAGACTCCTACCTCTCAACAAAAGAGTAGCAGAGAACTGTGGAACCATGGTTTACAACTGCAACAACGGTCACACAGAACCCCAGGAGACTTGCAATCAGAAGCACCAAAGGCCAGGATGTGGCACAGCCACCCTGTAGAAGGCAGGAAAGTTACTCCTTGGAGACACTGACCAGGGAGGCTCTGAACTTGGAGATTCCGGTCAGAGTTGAGGACACAGAACCCAGATGGAGAGCAGATGAATTAAGTGAAAACCTGCTTTTTGAATAGTCAGACCCCTCCCACTCAGCCCTCCACTCGGTTTTGGGAACGTTGCCACCAGGATTATGCCCGTTACCCAGAATGTCAAAGGATTCTTCTTTGGTGAAACTGAGAAACCAAAGAAAAATGACCTATTAATTGACATAAGACCACCAGGTACCCACCTGATAAACCTACAGTGAAGTGATCCTATGACAAGCTCCACTCATCCTCACTGAGCTTCCAGCCAGTGACTGGGGCCTTAATTAGTGAAAGAGATGGCCCTAGACACCTGGGCAGCTGGGGAAGACCTCTGTTGGGAAGACACAAACACACAAACAGACGAAACAGCAACAAACAGAAAAAAGGAACTCAGGGAAAGAAGTACAATGCATTAGAAAAACAAAGACAACTCAAAGACAATGCAAGAAATAGCCAATGGTGAGATGTTAAAAAGAGAACTTTTAGGGTATGTGAAAGAGCTCTTAGAAAATTAAAAAAAAATGTGGCAGAGGTAAAAAACTCAATAGGAGTTTGGGAAATGGTGTTGAGGAAATCTTCCAGAAAATGGAACAGAAAACCAAAGAGACATACAAGAAGAAAATTCAAGGACTAATCAAGGAGATACATCTGACAAAAGAGGAGTTCCAGAAATAGAAAACAGAGAGAGAGGAAATCATTACAGACATTTACCAAGATGGAAGGAGGGGAATTTTTTAGGCTGGAAGAACCATGAAGTGCTTAGCACAATGGTGGACAAAAACTCCCCACATCAATGCATATCATCATGAAACTCAGGACTCCAGGGATAATGAGAAGATATTAAAGGCGTGTTGTGGAGGAGTGGGTAAAAAGAATGAAGGGAGAGAGGGAGGGAGGGGGAGAGAGAGAGAGAGAGAGAGAGAGAGAGACTGAGAGACAGTGAGAGACAATAGATCCTATGCAAAGGATTTAAGATGAACTTGACCTCAGACTCCTGCTCAACAGCCATGGGAATCGAACACCAGTGGAAGGATGCCTTCCACACCCTGAGGGGAAATGACATGCATCCTAGAATTTCATACTCAGACAAACTTTCAGTAAGGTGCAAAGCTCAATGGGTAAATTTGCTGCTAGAAAACTTGACTGATTGCTTATGAAAGTGTCCACATTTTCCTTGGTTTAGATTCACACAGAATCTTTCAGAAGATTCTGAAAGATCTGCAGCCTCATCTAGTATGGTGTTTATCCCAAATTTACAGGTACCCTCCTGACATGCTTTTCCCTTCAAGTGGGTCTGATGTCTGTTTTCCTTTATGGTTAAACTTCTCGAAAACATAGTATACATCAGTGCTTCTAACTTTTTTGGACCTCTTTTTTTTTTTTTTTTTGGACACAGTCTGGCACTGTTGCCCAGGCTGGAGTGCAATGGCAGGATCTTGGCTCACTGCAACCTCCACCTCCTGGGTTCAAGCAATTCTTCTGCCTCAGCCTCCAGGGTAGCTGGGACTACTGGCATGTGCCACCACACCCAGCTAATTTTTGTAATTTTAGTAGGGATGGTGTTTCACCAGGCTGGTTTGAACTCCTGACCTTGTGATCCGCCCCCCTCAGCCTCCCAAAGTGCTGAGATTACAGGCGTGAGCCCTGTACCTGGTGGATCCCTCTTAAGAATTGATAAAAGTGACAGAACATCTTTTAGAAGCGAAAAATGAATGTATGCATACGTATGTGAGATTTTCCAGTTAACCTGGAAGGTCTACAGGTACACGGGCCACGTGCTCTTTCTCTTCTCCCACCCAGTTTTTACATGCACTGTCTTATTCCATTTTATTAACTACCTTCTTCTTATTTTTTCTTTTGTATTACAAAAGTAATATAATGCAGAAAAATAAAATCAAAGAGAAAGTCCCAATTTATCCCTGTCTTACTGGATTATTCTCCCTCAGGTGTTCTGATTTATCCTCCAGGTATTTTTAAATTATGTGTGTGTATCTGTGTGTGTGTGTGTGGTGGGCGGGGGGGGGGCGGTTCATGTATACATACAAAATAACTGCTTATAATCTATCTTACAGTCACATAGTGTGTTTTGAATAAAACCCATATTTTGAATCACAATATAAATATCCTGCTACAGGTTGAGTATCCCTTATATGAAATGCTTGGGACCAGAAGTATTTCAGATTTTGAATTCTTTTGGATTTTGGAATATTGACATTATACTCAGTGGTTGAGCATTCCTAATCTGAAAATCCAAAATCCAAAATGCTCCAATGAGCATTTCCTTTGAGCATCATGTCAGCACTCAAAAAGTTTTGGATTGTGGAGCACTTTGGATTTTCAGATTTAGGATGCTCAATCAGTATTTGGCTCCTCATGTGATAAATTATGGACGTCCTCCATGTTAACACATAGAGATTTTTTTTCCCCACTGATTTTGTCAGTTCCATTATATTCCTTAGAATGAGTCCTCTTTTATTAACTTCATGCCTTTTTGGTGGCTATTTAAGTTGTTTGAACTTTTTTTTGCTTATACAAAGAGTGCTGCAATGAAATATACATAAATTTATAGAGAAATCAGTAGAAATATATACATATATATTTACGTCACCAGCAATACGTTTGTAGAACAGATTCTTAGGAGTAGAATTGCTAGGTATGTATTTTAAATGTTCTGTGGTTGTTGCCAAGCTATTCTCCAACAACATTGTACGAATGTATACTTCCACCAACGCAGTACTGGAAGGCCTCTGTCCTCATGCCTTCTCCAATGCTGGATGCTAGCAATAGTTTAAAAATATTGAGGATGGGTCAAAAGTAGTATAGTAGTTCAAAGTTGCTTTAATCCTCATACATTTAACCCAACTTAATTCAACCCAAATGAATGCTAACTCTTACAGTAGACAGACTCCATGATCGAATGAGCTAACACGATCAGATTGTATTTTCTAGCTTACTCTGTCTAAAGCCCTGCCCTTGGACTCAGGGCAGCTGACGCAGGGAAGGGAGGGGCACAGGAGTCAACACACTCAGTCTGCCTCAGCTCTGCAGGGGTTCTTGTCACCTGATGCCCTGTCTCCTTCGCCAGACTGGTGGGTCTGTCCCCTGCCAGGGAAGTTGGGAAACTCTTGCTGTCACCAAAGTTTGTCTTTGTTTTGCAAAGTTTTGCAAAGTTTGGCAATGTCTGGCAAAGTTTTGCTTTGCCAGTGTTTTTATTGGTTTGTCTTTTTCTTTTATTAATTTCTAAAGGCTTTTGATGTATGATGGACCATAACCCTTAGTTTTGTCATGGGGGGCTTAAATATTTCCTCCCACTTTATTGTTTGTTTTAAAACTCTGTGTTCTCTTTCGCCCTACACACATGTTTCGGCTTTATGTGTTTCCAGGTAGCAATATTCTGAGAGCTTCTGGATTTTCATGTTTTGCTCGGGGGGGTTGTCCTGTGCCAAGGTTATGACATCTCCTTCCACATGTTTCTATTAAGCTGATAGTTTTTAAAGCGTATTGATATATTTAACCCAACTGGCATCTGTTTTCATGTACGTTGTGAGGGTGTGGGATTTTCGGGGCAGCTCTCTTCACCCTGCTGAATCCCTTGTCGCTAGGACACTGCTGGCCTCTGAGGGACTGGATCCCAGGGCTGTGTTTCCTGCTCCCCTTGCCTTGCCCTGTGACGCCGCTGGCTGTGATGGCCACTCCTTTCTCGCAGTTCCTTCCTGGGCTTCAACAGAGGCCTCCAACCCTGATTTCCATCCTTCTGCTGCAACTGCTCCTTCCAAGATCCTCCTTGGTGCCCCCTCACCTCATTACCCTTCCTCCAGCCTAGCTGGAGAGCCCTTCCCAGGAGCCTCAGAGCTGGTTTCGTGCCTCTGTCTCCTGCCAGTCACTGTGGTCTGTATGCCACTGGCTAGCCCCCTGCAGGTGCCTGCACACCTTCCCTCTCTGGACACCTGCCTCTTTCTCATCCCCTCACCGACAGACCCTAGGCACTTCTGTCTTCCCCTCCCATCCCGACAGGTCCCCTCCACTCTGGCCGTATGGCTGACCCAGCCGATCTCTCTTCCCAGCCTAGACCTTGTTTCCAGTGACCTTCCAGCTTCCTCCTACTCAAGGACTCCTGCTCCAGACCATGGCGCTGCCTGCGCTTCCCGCAGCCTGACACCCCATAGCTCCATGGCTTTGCAGGGGCCACGTCTTCTGTGCAGAACTCTTCCTCCAGCTCCCTTTCTGGCAAATGCCTGTTTTCTTGCAGCCCGATTTAATCTACACCCTCTGCAATATCCCCTGACCTGCCAAGTGACTGGGTCTTCCTCTCTGCCACTTCACAATCCGGCAGAGCCTGCGCAAGCCGAGCTTGGCCTGAGGCTCTGGTGTGCCAACTCACTGTCAGTTGTCGATGAGACCTTGAGCTCCCGGAGGCCAGAGCCCCAGTCCTCCCGCCCTCGGCTCCCAGTGCCTGGTGCCTCGCAGCGGCGGGGACCTGATGAGAATAAAGCTGTGAAACAGATGGTCTTGGAAGGCGAGGAGGGCAGGGGCTGTCCCTGTATAGGTCAGGTGGGCCTCGGCAGCAAGAGTAAGTAGCCAGCCATGCCAGGCACTGCTGTGGGAGCTCAGGCCTGCTCTGCCCTGTCTGTCCATTCAGCTGCAGCGCCACAACAGGGAGGGTCCACGGCTGGGAGCCTGCCCAGCTTGATCGAAACTTCTTTTTAAAAGCACGCATTTGTTCTTCACATTCCAAAGCCTCACCCAGCCCTCCTAGAACTACCCTGCTGTGCACAAGGCCCCCAACACCCCTCAGAGGGAGTGATGACTGTGAAGATGTCTTGGAACTGGGATCTCCCGCGGGGTCAGGCGGGCCCTGCCTGTGCGGGCACACACACCACTGGATGCGTTTTCCTAAAGCTCCTGGAGTGAAAGTGATGCTGCCCTCCACTGCCTTCAGCAAGAGGCTTCGGTAGGAGGCTTTCCAGGCCCTGAGTGCGGAGTCATCCGGAGGGCTGGCTGCTGCGTCCAAGCACACACTCTGACCTGGCTGGAGCTCAGGTCCGGTCACAGGCTGGGTCACCTTGGCCTTTCGTCCTCTCAGCACGGAGTGACTGAGGAGGACCAGCTGCTTTTCAGCCTCAGAAGTTGGCTAGCAGTGGGGTGCAGACCCTGCCCCTGATAAGGAGAGTTTAGCTGTCCCTTCTCTGTCAGTCCATCTACGTTACATGCAGTCCTCTCCCCACCGGACTTCCTTTAAACCTGGGTTGGCAAAGCATCAACATGTAAGTCGCCACCACTTCCTTCCTCTTGGGCAGCCACCATGAACTCACCACAGGCTGCGTCTGAACATAGCCTCAGAATCCTTCTCAACACTGGAGGAGAACCACCGTGTGAAATGAGCGCTGCAGACCGTGCGTGCTGCTGGGGCGGTGATGAGACACCTCTGAAGGTGCCTGTTGTAGCTCGAGGGAAAACCCTGACCATGTCCACAGTGATCATCACAGATGGTTGGCAACGGGGTCAGGGGCGCCTTGGGGCTTCTAGTTCAACTCTCTTGTTTGGAGGATGGCATGGTTTGGATCTGTCTCTCCACCCAAATCCCTTTGCAATCCCCAATATAGAAGGTGGGACCTGGTAGGAGGGACTGGATCATGGGGATGCTTCTTGTGATAGTGAGTGCTCACGAGATCTGGTTGTTTAAAACTGTGTAACCCCTGCCCCCACCCTTGCTTCCTCCTGCTCGCTTGCCCCTTGCCTTCCGCCATGACTGAAAGCTTCCTGAGGCCTCCCCATGCTTCTGGTGCAGCCCGTGGAACCATGAACCAATTCAACCTCCCTTTATCAATTACCTAGTCTCAGGTATTTCCTTATAGCTGTGTGAGAATGAACTAATACAGAGGACGAGGACACAGAAGCACAGAGAAGGTGAGTGACGCCCCATCCGTGTCCAGCACAGCATTCCAAGGCATGCCTTGTGGGCCACTGGGCCCTGTGGAGTGGTGGGGACCACACGCGCAGCTTGAGGACACCACATTCTGGGGCTCCCTCTGAGGGACTGTGTATGTGGTTGATGTTACAGGTTCTAACAAGCATGGCTGTGAGGAGCTGATTTTGCTCACAGCATGTGGTGCACTATGCGTGTGATCATACGCATTCCCCGTGTGGTCCTCCAGCCCCCAGGGAGAAGCCCACACTGGGGAGGCTGTGCCTGCTTCTACCTGAAAACACTGAGGCTGGCTCAGGTGTCCACAGTTGGTGATGCAAGCAGGAGCAGGGCCAGCTGTTCTCTTTATTTCCATCAGAACCAGAGTGGTAGAGTATCAGTCACTGGCTCCATCACCCATGGGACTGACGATGCATTTCTGCTGTCAGAATCTCACACTCTTGGGACCAAGCTGAGCGAGATCAGGTTTCCAGGCATCCACATGTGGTTCCTATAATGAAGACAGACGATCTCCTTGAGTGGAAAGCAGTTTTCCATCACTGGCATCCCAGAAACAGTACCTGGGATCTATTAAAGCCTCAGTAGGTATTCACTGAAATTTTTAAAAATCAGTTAAATGCTTGTCTGTGCTAATAATGCCTCTTTGTCCAAGCACATTAACCCAAGCATGAGTCCTGCATGTATTGAGGTGTGTGTGAAAGTGCATTTGCACGCAGATATGTCACTACTGTCAAAACCAGGTAGCGTTGCTTTGGCCAGGTTGCATGCACCAGGATGCAGCACAGAGAGCCCACGACCGTGCCGTGTCACTGCTGTGACAGGTTGGTGCTGCTGGAGACGTGGAATGAGCTCATAGAGGGGACTGAAGGTGAAACAGAGACTCAGGTCCTGATGATGTTGCTGCATACACACCACCCCCATGTAGACACTGGGAACAACCATCGTTTTATTGTATCACCTACTTGTGCGGATCAGGAATTTGAACAGTTGTTCCCTGCCCCACAGAGCTGATAGTGGTTACTTGTGATACCACATCTGGCACATGAGTTGTTCGGGGAAGTCCAAGACAGATTCACTCCCATGCTGGGGCCTCTATGGGGGTGGCCAAGAGGCTGAGCTTGGCAGGGGCCATTGACCAGAGCACCCACACGTGTCTCCATCTCAACTGTCTTGGGGTCTGTGGACTTTCTCCCAGAGGGAGAAGGTTGCAAGAGAGGAGGTAGAAGCTGCCAGGCTTCTGTGAGTGAGCCTCCAATGTGCGTCTCTCCTGGTACGTCCCCTGGAAAAGTCAGTGGAACTAGCCCAGATTCATGGGACTGGGAACTGGCTTCACTTCTCCATGAGAGCAGGAGCAGAGGCTTTGCAGCCACCCTTCATCTGTACAGACTGACGGGCCCTGAGATGAGTGCAGTGTGCCGTGGAGAAGGGAGAACCAGCCCTTCCCACTGTGGAGGCAGGGCTGAGCCTATGTGCTTGCTTCTCTGCCAAGCCCCTCCGCATTGCTCTGTGGCCTCTCTGCCAACTCCATGCCCCTTGAGGCTGGCCCTTAGCAACAGCATCTTCCTCTCCCTTGCTCTTCACCCCTGTCCCTAGGCCACGCCTGCTGCACTGCCCTTGTGCACACCTCCCTTCATGAGTCCCTCTTCTGTTAACCCTGTGCCCGTGCCATCTGTTTTCAACATGGGCCTGACCCCAAAGGCACATTCAAAAAGAATTAATCATATTTTTACGATAACAAAATGACAAAAATTACATGATCAATTTGTAATAAAATGATATATGCTAAAAAGTAACTTGGAAGATTTTCCTTCTTTGGAGTGTCTGAGGGGTTATCAAGGCCCTTCTGGAACTGACGATATGCAGAAGTGTTTGCTCCACCTTACGGATACCAGGCCCGGGAGAATCCCTGATCTCCAGCAGGAGATCACACATCTGCCCTGCTGCCCAGGTAGCGTGAGGCACTTGGCTCGGCTCGTCTCCTCGGTGCATTGGACACCCTCCATCCACCTTGGGAGGTGTGGCACAGGGTGTGGCCAGCGGGCGTGTTGGGCACTTTCCATCCACCTTGGGAGGCGTGGCATGGGGTGTGGCCTGCAGGCGGTAGCTTCTGCATCAAACAGTCCACATGTGAGACGCGCTCCCCACCCCTCTCGAGATGCCTGCTATCTGCAGAAAGAGATTCCGCTGGGCAGCCCCCAGAAGAGGAGACTTCAGCATGCTGTTGGTGGTTAATAAATGCCAGCTCCCCTCTGTGATCCTGTTGCTTCAGGAGGGTAGGTGAGAGGGTCCAGGCTCACGGGGCTTGCCCTCATATTTTCTTGAAGAAAAACACAGAATTCTGAGTCCTATGTTGGGTGTGGGTGGTGAGGGTGGTGAGGATGGTGAGGATGAGTGTATGCTGCGTTTGGGGAGGGTTTGAGGTGCCCGGGTTCCTTCACGCCTGTATTCAGAAGGCAGCACTGATGCTTCTGATTTGATCCTCACCGCAGCCTGCCAGCAGGGTCATGTGGCTGTGAGCACCTGAAGTGTACAGTGAGGAAAGGAGACGGGGGCGTTATGTCTGGTACCCAGAGCCCTTGGCTGGCCCAGGAGAGACAAGGCCGATCTGGAGCTCCAGTGAGCCCCGGGCCAGGTTGTGCCCACTGAGCTCCTCACTGAGACCCTGATGGATGCAGAGATGAGGGATAGGGGAGGCAGGCTGGGGAGTGTCCTGGAATGTGGGGAAACCCAGGGGGTGGGAAGATGAACCAAGAAGGAAGGAATGAGCATTCTTCCTTGCAGCTCCTCCTGCCCCTCATATCTGCAAATGCCCCTCTGGGTTTCTGCTACTGCTGTGACCTTTACACTAGGATGTTCACATAAGCCCATCCCTGCCCCACACCGCTCACTGAAGCTGGGCCATGCAAGGTGAAGGGCTGACTTGGACCTCCTTAGTCTGCAATCCTGAAGTGGGGTGCAGGGGCAGGGAAGGCAAGCCCCGGGGCCAGTGGGTCTAATTCAGAGGCATCACGGTGAAGGGAGGAAAGCTAAGGAGGAGGAAAAGTGGCTTCGTAGTGAGAACAGACGCAGAACCACTTCCTTCTAGGGGAAGCTTGGGCTTCCTTCTTGGAAATGAATAACTCGCTTGTATTGACTGGTTCTACTTGAGGGCACCTTCTCTGACAGTGCCCTGACCCAAGGCTGCATGGCCCAGGAGCCAGTGGACCTGGCTGGCCTTGCTGCCTCCATCCATGTCATCCCTATAAGTGTCTCTTCTCTTCAGGCCACGACATTGAAAGGCTTTGGTTCCTCTTCTTAGCAGTTTCTACTTCTCCAAGTATCTGACAAATGAAGGGCCATTGCTCACCCTGGAGGCCGCTCTCCCCTTGACACCACACCCCCAGGCAGCTCCATGTAGACCTCCACCGTGAAAATGCAGCAGAGAAGCTTTGGCCTCATGCTGTGTCGTTCCCCTAACACTGGAAAAGACACCTGAGGTCACGTGAGGCTGGTGGGCAACGAGTTTGTCTGCCCCGACCAGGCAACTCTGGCCTGCAACCCACATGGGACTGACCACTTCCTGAGAACAGGAGCTCCTCACGGCCACACTCAGGGCTGTCGTCTCTCCCTGCGCCAAAAGACTGGGTCCCCGGCATGCCCCTAGGCCTCCTTGAGGTCCTTCTGGCCAAATCCAGACTCCTGTTGGCATCAGTGCTGTCACTTCACCATCTATGCCTCTTTCAAACCCTCTGTGCTCCTCAGCAGGGCGGGGTTGGAGGGGTGGGGACCGGGGCTGTGGGGTGCAGTCTCTTTCCTTCCTCTGCCTTCTAGGCCCTCCATGCTGAAGGTGCAGTACTAGAATGCTTTGCAGACTTGCTCCTCTTGTACCAAGACATGTGTGGCCTCCAGACTCTTTCACGTATTTGATAGACAACCCTGTCACATGTCCACCAGGGTTTTGGAAAAACCCTGTTGCTTATTCTTGAATGGAATCATCCAACAATGATGGGATATCACTTAGGAAGCATCATGTCTCAGCAAAGTCTTGTGCTCTGTAGAAAGACAATTTTGGGAGCATTAACGCTCTCTCTGCATTGTTTTCTTAACGCTTTCTGTAGTGTTTAGTGATGATATTTGGGAATCAAAGTGCACAGTTAATTTGAATTTGCAAGAAGAAAAACTTCTAAGAGGTAATACTTTTCTTCTTTAGCAAGAGGGGCCATGCTCTGCCCATGCACCAGGGAAGGGGCAGAAAGAAGAAAGCTGCGGAGCCTGCAGGAGGCTGGCTGATTTCTCATCAGCTGAGCCCTCCCCAGGCAGCTTTGTCCAGGCCTTCATGGCTGTGGAGAACAGATCCTGCATGCCTTTTGTCCTCTGCGAGCATCTGCCACTCCGGTATGGCCACCAAATGTTCTTCTCCGTGGTGCATGCCAGGGAGCTTTGCACACAGCATTCCATAGATAGCGGGGACTAGGGGACACACCCCAGGTGGACATGTGACAGGCAGAAGAGTAGTGCAGTGTGCTGTTCAGGGCGAGCATGCAAAGATCAGGCCACCTCTTGGGGAGACGGCCCATAGTGCAGAAAGAAGTCATCTTTCTTTCTGGCCATTCTCTTTTTCTCTACACACGAGCCCTGCAATAGGACTCAGTGGCTGCTGCCTTCATTCTGGGCTGGGCCACTCCTGCTCTCCAGGGTGGAACACTGAGATCTAAGGGCCTCTCCCTGTCATGATCCCTGTTTATCCTTCGTTGTGCTAAACACGATGTTTGTCATTACTAAAGGGCTCTTAAAATTGCATCTGCACGTCTGAATAGCCTGCTAATGCAGAGCTGCCCTTTGCATTTAACAGAGGAACCTGCTTCTGCCTGGCTCTAGGACAATGCTTCTTGCTGGACTCCTGCCAAGTGCAGCTGGGCTGGGCCTGGAGCGACCAATCCACTGATCCACCAATCCGGAGGGCAGCCCAGGAGGAGCGAGATCTTAGTGGAGGGACGCCCTGCCTGTCTGTGGAATGGCTTCTTCCTGGGGCAACCCTGAGAACAAGAGGGAAAACAGCCTGTCCTCCTCGCCTCCTGCCCTCCTGCAGGCAGCCACCTCCCCAGCTAATTGAAAACAAAAAGGGACGCCGTTGTGAAATTCAGCCCCCAGCGCCATCATCATCTCCTGCGGGCTCAGGGAGCTCCTCACTGTGTTTATTTACAAATCTGCACATGCTGTTTTGGCCACGGCAGCAGACAGTGACCCCAGAGAGGCAGGCCCGGAGCACTACACAAATTGCACAACATAACCGGGTCATCTGTCCCCTTTGCTGAAGATTCTTAAGAAAACAGAGGCAGCTGACTGCGCGAAGAGGCCATCTGGAAGCCACCCTCAGGGGCCGAGGGCTCGGGGCGTGTACGCCAGCCTTGGGGGTGCTATCCGGACACCAACAATGTCACTGCTGCTGCCAGCCTCAGTTTCTCCATCTGCCAAGGGCGCATGGTGGGGAGGGGAGGCGGGGGGTCAGCATGCAGTGATTAGCAGCCACCTGGGGTACTCTACCGGGCAGGCGTCTGTGCTGTGTCCTATAGTTTCAGCCTCACGTTCTCTCTCATTTTACAGATGAGAGAGCAGCTGGGTGGCTGCCGATTGTCGCCCTGCCCATGGCTGCCCTGGCCTGTAGCCGAGGCTGTGATGAAGGGCAGCAGCGGCTGCTGTTCTGTGCGAGGCAGTGAAGCAAGGTGTCCGGTGGGCTGCATGGTGACTGGGTCAGCCAGGCTCTCCCCTGTGTCTTCCTTCTGCTCGCAGAGCTCGGGGCGCAGTTTCTGGATGGAGGCTGCGGGAGCTGCTTCCTGCTCGGTGCTCCCACACCGTTCTTCAGCTGACCAAGGAGTGACAGCAGGACCCCAGGGATCTGCCCCTGTGCGGCAAAGCACACACTTTCAGTGCCGCAGCTGATGCTTGAGACATCCAGTGGGAGGTCATTGCTTGGACTAAGACACAAGTCCAAGCACAAACGTCCCCCTGAGGTGTCGCGGGGGGTGTTCGGAGTGGGGGATGGGAAGAGGAACAATCCTCGGATGGGGTCCTTGAGAAGACTTTTGGAAGGATCTAAGAGGAACTGACTCCCTCCACTGCCCCCAGACGGTGCACAAAGAAAACGGGCCCAAGAATCCCCAGAACTGGACTCTGACATCCACACTGTCTCCTTGCTGGTCACCAGCAATTGCTGTGGCTCACCCTCCTGGTGCTTCTGTGGGCCATCTGGGCACCTTGGGGAAGTCCCAGGGATTCCCATCAGCACCCCTTTCTCCCTGAATGTTCTATCTCACTGGCTCCCCAGGGCGGGGCTGGAGGGAAGAGCAGTGGCCCGGCGTTGTCAGGTCCTGCAGGGCTGATGGGAGTGGCTTCTGTGGGTGCCATGGCTCTCCTGTGTGGGTTTCCTGCCCTGGGCTCTGGGTGTGGGCCTTGATGGGCACAGGACTGTTCTTCTACCTCGTGGCACCTGGCCCTGTAGAGATGACAATTTCTGAAACAAAAGCATTTCCTCTGAATTCCAGGGAGCTTGGCTCAAGGGCCAACCTTGCCTTATGCAGGCTGGAGCCTGAATGTTCGCTCTGCTACCTGCTGTGTGACCTTGCAAAAAGTCCTTAAGTTCTCTGGGCCTTACTTTCTCTTTGGGATAATATTACAAAAGGCTGCTTGAGAAATGGGATGCTTTCAGAGATAACATAGAATGAAAGCACCGGGCACAGTAAAATTCAACTGCTATTTGTTCCTTTCTCCCTTATTGAAGAAGGAAGGCAGATGAAAGCAGCTTTCAGGAATGGCAGCTTGGAGAAGAGGAGAGGGAGTGGAGGCTATGAGAATCCTCTGACATTGGCTGAGAGCCAGCAGTAAGAAAGAGAAACAAGTTGTCCTTCATGTACCCACTGGCTTCTTCCTTGCACCCTCGGGTGCCGAGCTGAGCTGCAGACACCTAGACCCGACAGCCCTTCCTCCGGAGCTGGCCGTCCAGGTTGGGAGTGACATTTGGCCAATTTCTGATTTTGAAACACAGAAACCAGGAGAGTTGAGTTAAACCAGGTTTACCGATGTGAGTGGCTTATTGACTATAGGTGCCCCTGGCCAGGCCCAGAAGTCCAGGGCTGGAGGGTGTGTGAGCCACCCAAATGCAGGGCCGGCCCTGGCAGGCGAGCACACAGCTAATGGTAATGGATGGCATCAGAATACGGAGCCAAAGTTTCTGGCAAGAAAACAATGAAAAATGCGCTATCTCTGAATTTTTCTCTAGGACTCAGTTGAATTTTAGTGGTCATGACCAGAGATGAAATTCAACCAGTTGACTGATATTTTTAGAAATGCCTCAGGCTTTGTCATCTCAACACTGGGGAGTAAGTATCCCAGAAATCTTGGGAGTGTGGGTCACAGCACCTGAACATTAGTCCTGTACACCTTAACATCAGAATCATGGATTCCCAGGTTCCCCTTGCAGAGATTCTATTTGGGTTGGAGCCTGGGAATCTGTGTAAAAATACCTCCCCAGATTTGGAACCACTACCATAGACAATTAAGCAAAGAATGAGGTAAGGCATTCTTTTCTCCAAAATGTAATTTTCTGGGGCCCTGCTAGAGATGTGTCACCTGTCTAGGTCTCTTCTCTGGGGGGAGCTCAGAGTCCTCCTGAGAAGGGCATGAAGGAGAGAGCCTCTGGCCTTTCCCTCTGTCCTTTACTCTAAAAACACAGCCCTGTTTAACCCGACAGAGGGTGACTTTCTTCTCTGGAGTGCTCCGGGTCACGCTTGGGGACACATGAAGGATACGCCCTCCTTGTCAGGCTCCCATCGCGCACGTTGAACCTGGCTTGTGAACACAGCCGTCCTGGACGCTACTAGGAACAAAGTGTTCCCGGCGCTGTAGGAGCTCAGCTGCCACCTGGAAAACCTGTTTGGCCACTTTAGGTCCAGATGACGGGAGCCAGCCTGGCTCAGGAGAACAGAGTTGGCCCATGAAACACCCCACTGCTGCTTCCTCCATGCTGCTGAGACCTGGGAGGGCCCTGCCCGGCATAGCACACTGGGGTGGCCCTGCAGCAGCATCTGGGCTGCCGTACCCATCGTGCCTCCCAGCTGGAGGGGCTCCCGGCAGCTCCGGGGCCTCCTGCTGTCATGTCACCTAGCCCCTCACCACCACTGTCCTCATTATCTCCTGAATGGGTGTGTCCACACCATTCCTAGCCTCATTTATTTATTTATTTTTGAGAGAGGGTCTCGCTCCATCACCCAGGCTGGAGTGGAGTGGCACCATCTCGGCTCACTGCAACCTCCACCTCTGGGGGCTCAAGTGATCCTCCCACCTCAGCCTCCTGAGTAGCTGGGACCACAGGTACACACCACCATTACCAGCTAATTTTTTGCATTTTTGGTAGAGATAGGGTTTCTCCATGTTGCCCATGGCTGGTCTCGAATGCCTGAGCTCAAGTGATCTGCCTCCCTCAGCCTCCCAAAGTGCTGGGGTTACAGGTGTGCACCACCACACCTGGCCTCATTTAGAGACTGAGAAAACCAGATCCAAAGAAATTTGCTCACTATTGAGGATAGCTGTCAACAGACACCAGATTTGGGCATCGAGTTAGCAAGCTCTCGCCATGTGCTTTAGTACTAGCCCAGAAAACATCCCCAGAGTCATTTTTAGAATGAGTTCTTCTTACTTAACCTTATTAAAAGACTTAAATGTGCATCAATAGTTCCCACAAAAGCCTAGTGTTACTGTTTTAAATACTGAGTTCATGAGCCAGTCAAAGACTGGGGCTCTCGCTGGTTCATTAGCTTGTTTCATGTTTGGAAGGAGACCCACGTTTATGTCCAGAACCTGATATTCTGTGTATGTGCTGATCTTGTTGGGAAGTGGTTTGAATAAAGCCAGAAATGCCGGTATATTTAGTTATGAATCCTGGTTTGCAAAGGTGCTGACTTTGGCTGTCCACAAGATCATTGGCCCCATAGCTTTCGTAACCTTCCCACACAGCTGTGGTCTTCTCTGTGGGACCTAGACGGAGGAACACCCGAGGAGAGGAGCAAGAGTGGGTTGGTTGATGACCAACAGGGCAGGGCACCGTATCCCATACTCACATTCTGGAAGCCAAGGGGCCTCTAGAACGAAGATGTTCAGTACTAAGCAAAGTGGGCAAGAAATGAGAAAAAAAGGTGCAATGTGCAGGGAGCAGGGCTGGGGCCACTGGGAGAGGAGGAGGCTTCCTGGTTCAGAATCCGGTCATCCAAGGGCAACTCTTTAGAATCCAAAACACGTGGATGCAGGGTTGATGGGTAATTTACAGGTTTGGGCTGACATGTGAGGGACTCTCCAGTGCTTTTGAGCTGGCCTAGGGCCCACGCTGCTGGCTGTGGGAGGCTGGCGTGTCAGAGGCAGAGCTAACCAGCTGCCTGCTTGGATCCCCCCGGCACTCAGAAAAGGGCTGACTTTTTTTGTGTGCGTGGCCTGGGTTTTGTGCTTCTGCACAGGTTTGACCACACAGTCCAGGGGCTGACAAAGGGGACTCGGAGGGGCCACCAAAGGCTCTATGCCTGTGCTGAGGATGGAGTTTAGGAATCATGGTTGGGCATGGACGGTGGCAAAGGGCTGGCCCCTGCTTACCCTCACTGCAGGGCTGGGTTCTGCTGCCTGCGTCAGCACTCACTGTGGGAGTGGGTCTCAAAAGGGCATGCTGGAAATTTGTGGGGGCATTTTTTGGTGGAAACAATGACCACAGGGACTACTGGCTTTGTGGTCCAGGACTGAGGACGCTCGAGGTTCTGCCAGGCAGAGAAAGCCCCACACAGACAGACGGCACTGTGGCTATCGTCACTCCCTTGGCTTCTGATTTGGGTGGCAGATCTGTGTTTGGGGGTCTGGTCTAGTTCCATGCCTGTGTTCTGTCAACACCACCCACTTCTCTCATGGCTGTGATAGACCCTGGATTTCCCAGTGCTGCAGCTACAGCACAGACGAAGGGAGGATCCAGACTTTGTTTTGCTCCAAGCTTTGCCAAGCTTTGGTCATAATTTCAGAAAACCACAGCCCTAGTGAATGCTAGAATTACCAAAGCAAGGCTCACCGTCTGGTGGAATCCTCAGAAATTTTACCTGAATGCACGCATCTGAGGACTTGGTTTGTCATCTAGGGTAGTTGTGCCTAAACATTTACTATCAGATGTTATTGTGTATTGTATCTATTTCCGTTGTTTTTGTATTACCGTTAAAGCATTACATATATGATCTATCTATTTATCCATGTATCAGCTATCTGTTATATCATCTATCATCTATCTAGTCTATCTATATCATCTTTATTTTTCTGTCATCTATCCCTCTGTAGCATCATCTGTCCATCACGTTATAGACACATTATGTTATCCAAAAGTTTCATTGCAGGATAGTAGAGAGAATGTTAAAATTATTCATGATTAAAGGTGCTGTTTGAGTCTAGCATTCATATACAAGTTACTGATGGAATGGCCCTAGAGCTCAGCCTCCCTTCACAGAGCCCCCGCCTTTGGAAAAATGGTCTGCCTAAGGCTCACCATGCCCTTGCTGCTTTGCTCTGCAGGCGCTGGGCCGGATCCCCCAGGCCAGTGAGCCCTGGCTCTGTCTCTCCCTCTGTCAAACTTGCCTGGAAGTTTGTTGCTGAGTCTGTCCTGGCCGAGGCACCTGCTCCCTTTAGAACATCACATCCAGCCAGTTCCTGGAGGTGGCTGAGTGTTTGCTTTCAGGACATTCAGTAGTACTGGGAAATGTGTGTTGACACAGGAGATAAGACGGTCAGATGGGAAGAGAGGAAGGAGGCGGCCACTGCCCGGCAGGCAGCCGGGAGGTCTGTGGATCCCAAGATTGGGGGCGATTCCTTGGGTTCGTCTCAATATTGTGGGAAGAAAACATAAAGGAGCCCAGAGCCACTTCTTGAGGACTCTGGAAACTGTGCGTATGAAATAGGCACCAACACTGAGCTGTGACCTCTTTGAATATGAGGAGGGTAAATTCCTAATTCCCCTTTTCCAGGTTTAGAACACTTAAAAGCATTTTCCTGAAGCCCTTCTGCCTCCATCCAGTAGGATGCCCTCCCACCTTCTCACAGAGGCCCTATGGCTTTCTATGTGGCAGCTGAGTTGGGTTTGGGGATCCCCCTTTGAGAGGCAAAGCCTTTGATGTGCACCAGGGAGCGGACCGATCTGAAGTAGTCGTTTGACTTCGGCAACTGCTTCCGTTTCCTCATGGCAGGTGTGCAATGGGTCATGTTTCTTTGTTGATTCTGAAATTAGCTTTGAGAAGAATTCTGGAAGAGGGGACCCAAAGCTATCTAGAATAAAATCCTGGAAAGAAGTGGATGGCCATCCCCAGACAACGTGACTTTGGTTGTGTAAGTTCTGGTGGTTTTCCGGGGAGACACCAGGCGTAGGGTCACTCCATGTGCACATGCTGGGTTATTCTGAGTTGGAAACCATGAGTGCATGCTGCAGCTGGTTGTTATGGAGTCCCGTGGACTGTTGTCCTGAGAAAAGCTTGGATAGGGAGGGTGTGTGTGTGCATGTGTGCCTAAGTGCTGTGTGTATATGTGCCCACATGTGTACGTGTGTTGTGAGCATGTGTGTACAACTGTGTGTTTGTGTTGCATGGGTGTGCATGCCTGTTCATGTGCCTGGGGAGGGTCATAAGAGGGGTAGGAAGAGGACAGACAGGCCCCCAGAAGCCCTTTGCAGCAGGCAGTGGGCAGGCAGGATTCACAGGACCTAGCCTGGCTCTGACAGGCATTTGGAGGCCTCCCTCTGGGTCTTCTAGGAGCTTCGTTCAGCTGTGGACACATCTATTCCAGTTTGAGAGATGGGAGCACATGAGACTTGATGTGTTCCTGTGTGTGTTTGCAACTCCTTGCACCATCCAGTGACAAGCAGACCCTGGCAATGGTGGCCGAGCAGTGGAGCCTCAAGGAGACCCCAGCCTTCCTTGAGGATGGTGTTGTGCCCACTTTCTGTGCCCACGGACCTTCACCTGCACCTTTGGAGCAAAACAGCATTTGGACCTGGGAATTTTTTGGATTATGGTGTGGATACTACATACCCTACACCACCCCTCAAGGTGTGGGGAGCACCCTGTAAGCAAATGGGTTAGTGTTTCACAGTGAAACCAAATCAGGCAAATAAAGACTCATGGGCATTCAGGTCAAGCTTGGCCTCCAAATGAGTTATGGAGTAATGGTCAGTTCTCAAAGTTCATTGGGTTTTGAGTGACTGCTTAGCAATTTCAGACCTGCAAAAGTCAACAAACTCAGTTGACCGAACAAACCCAGTTGACCCAAAAGTCAGGCCCCTTCTTGGCCACAGGACTTGGCTCTGTTTGCAGATAGGCCCTGTGCTCTCAAGTGGTGGCTGGGTAGGGGACCTAAAGGCCAGCACCAGAGGTGGATGCTACTGGGAAGAGACCTGGGGCAGGAGTGACCTGAGGATGAGCTGCTTGGCCCAGGTCCAGTCTCTGCTGAGGTAAATCAACCCTTGGATAGTCTGGAGCCCCCAGGAAGGTTGGGTGGGGCAACAGCCAGGACAGCCAAAGGATTGACCAGAGACAAGTGGCTCTGGGCTGGGCACAGTGGTGCAGGCATGTAATCCCAGCACTTTGGGAAGATGAGGTGGGAGGATCACAAGGTCAGGAGTTCGAGACCCATCTGGCCAACATGGTGAAAATCCTGTCTCTACTAAAAAAATACAAAAAGTAGCCAAGCATGGTGGCACGTGCCTGTAATCCCAGCTACTCAAGAGGCTGAGGCAGGAGAATTGCTTGAACCTGGGAGGAGGAGGTCGTAGTGAGCTGAGATCGCACCATTGCACTTCAACCTGGGCGACAGAGCAAGTCTCTGGAAAAAAAAAAAAAAAAGGTGGCTCTGGTGTGGGCACCAAGTACTTAAGAGTTCATCTGCTTGGCCCAGTGAGTGCTCTGGGGTAAGAGAGGGGTGGCTCCTTTGTCCCATGTCACGCTGCCTTTTGTCCCAGTGGACCCAGCAGAGGCTGGACCTGGGCCAAGTAGCCCATGTTCAGGGACAGGGGCAAAGGGGGAAGGTGAGAAGGGGAGCCTCCCTCCCCAGTGCCCTGGCAGGTAAGGAGGCCACAGACGTGAGGGCTCTGTGAGTCCCGTCACTAAGAACGCTGGTGCCAGCTGTCCTGCATCCTGAGTGTGTGGGGCTGTGGGGATCCATCGTCCCACCTACAGTCCTGAGGGGAGCCTCCAGGTTCAGGCCTGCTCAAGGCTCTCCTAAATCTGAGATTGGGTTTCCTATCTGCCTGGAAGAAAGAGCTCTAGATTTAGCTTTAAATCAAATTAAACAGGAATAACAAAATGTGATGTGTTGGCCTAAGATTTATAATCACTATGTCTACCACTTTAGGCCTTCTGTGGAGACAGAGGCACCTAGGGCCAGACTTGTGGAGAGTAGATGGCCACAGGCAGGAGCCCCTGGTCAGAGTAGCCTCTAGAGATGCTTCTCATCATCCCTTCCGGATTTTTTTTTTTTTTTTTTGCCTGGTTGGAAATTAAAAAAAAAAAATTGAGAATTCTGAAATGAACTATACACAAAAAAGAGTACCTGTAACTTACATATACATGGAAAATAGCAATAATAAATGAAGACACACCCAGATTAGCAGTTTGAATGTTACACAGACCTCTAAATGGTCCCATAACATTCTTCTTTTTTTTTCCACTTTCACTGCAGTAACCACTGACCCGGATTATGTGTTAATCATTACCTTGTCTTGTTTAAAGTTTTACTGTAAATGTGTGAGTCGTCAAGCAATAGATGGCTAAACTGTATCTGTTTTTGAACATTTGTCAATAAAGTTATACAGTACAAATTTGGTGACTTGCTTTTTTCTGCTCATGAGATGTGTGCATGTTGAGGCTTATACCTGCTGGTCAATCATTTCACAGTGCTCCCTTGTAGGAATTATTCAAAGGGTTTACAGCTTTTGCTACTGCAAACAATGCCCACCTGAATATTCCCTTAAGGGCACAGGTTCCTAAGCGTGACTGCTGTGATTCAAATTCTGCCTCCCAGCACCTGCCTGTGTGGCCTTCTATGGTCCAGAGTCATCCTTTTTAAAATGCAGATAATAATACCACATGCACCAGGTGGCTCTAAGGAGGACTAAGAGAGTGAATTCAGATAAAGCATTTAACATGGTACCTCACACAAGATTAGTTTAAAGTTTAGATATAATGATGGCAACGGTGGTAGTCATGATAGTGGTGATGATGGTGATGGTGGTGATGATGGTGGAGACAGTGGT
>NW_012101499.1:584271-586563 GCF_000951045.1 Mandrillus leucophaeus | reverse complement strand
TGATGGTGATGGTCGTGATGATGGTGGTGAGGGTGGTGGTGGTGGAGATGGTGGTGATGATGGTGATGATGATGGTGGTGATGGTGGTGGTGGTGTTGAAGATGGTGGAGATGATGGTGATGATGGTGGTAATGATGGTGGTGATGGTGGTGGTGGTGATCGAGATGGTGGAGATGCTGGTGATGTTGATGACAACTCTTGGGTACTTATTTAGAAACAGAGTCTTTACAGACATAGTCAAGTTAAAATGAGATCATGAGGGTGTACCCTAATCCTAAATGACTGGTTCAGGTGTCCTTATAAAAAAGGCAGTTTTGAGACACAGGCACACAGGAAGAATTTCATTTGAACATGCAGGCAGAGATCTACAAGCTAAGGAACACTAATGATGGCCAGCAAACCACCAGATGCTTAGAAAGAGACCTGGGTCAGATTCTCCCTCTCAGCCTCAGAAACCAACCCTGCCGATGCCTTGATCTCAGACTTCTGGCTTCTGGAATAAATTTCCGCTGTATAAGCCACTCAGTCTGTGATAGTTTGTTATGGCAGCCCTAGCAAATGGACACAGAAAGCACAGAAAGAGAATTCCTCTCAACTGGAAATGTTCCTACCATTGTCAAGAGATTGAATTTTTAAAATATCATTTTATGTGGGCCAGGTGTGGTGGCTCACACCTGTAATCCCAACACTTAAGGAGGCCAAAGCGGGCGGATCACAAGGTCAGGAGATCAAGACCATCCTGGCCAACGTGGTGAAACCCTATCTCTACTAAAATGCAAAAAAAATTAGCCGAGTGTGGTGGCACGCACCTGTAGTCCCAGCTACTTGGGAGGCTGAGGCGGGGGAATTGCCTGAACCTGGCAGGTGGAGTTTACAGTGAGCTGAGATCACGCCACTGCACTCCAGTCTGGTGACAGAGCAAGACTCTGTCTCAACAACAACAAAAACAAAAAGATGTTATGTGCTATAAAATTTTTCTTAAAAGATTTATACTACTTTGACACTCTGTGTTACAAAAGGGAAATCTAGAAGAAAACACTTTGGGTAGAATTTGATGATGGCCAGTGTGGGCAGAGTCCATGTAATTCTGTCTGTGGCATGCAGTGGCTCTTGAAGACACCATAATATGGATGCTGCACAAAGGGCACTACTTCCCGTTGCTTCACTGTAGGAATTAAGACATTGAAGGAACAGAAGCAGGCAGCTGCTAGCATTGCATTTCTGTCAAGAAGCTGCCCCGCAAAATGTATGGATGTATCTCTGTGTGCACCTCTACATCCAGTAGTGCAAGCTCTGCTGGATGAATGGCTTATAAAGATCTCCCCTGAATAAAATTGTGCTTTTTAACTTTAGTCTAGAAGAACAATGTCAATTCTCTGTGCATTCTTTATGGCAGCCTCAGCATGGGTTCAGCACTGGTATTTATTCTATATGACTGCTTGTTAAGCAATAGGCTGAATTAAAATTGGAAAGCTCACTGAGAAGTTTTCTTGAAATACTGTTTTTCTAGCACAGAGAACATAGAAGATGGTGAGGCAGCCACGGCTGGAGAGCTGACTGCCTAGAAGCAGAGGGGCAAAATGCACTTCAGTGTGGATTTTGGTCATTGAGGCTTTGCTGAGAGCATGCTCCAGGCTGGGTTCACTGTTGCCTGAAGAGGCTGCAGCAGAATGAAAACTCAACTGTGCAAAACAAAACACTCAAATTCTAAAAAGCAAAAGATTCTGCTGGAATCATCTGGCAGCAGGGGCAGCAGGAAAGACGTAATAGAGATTTCAAAGCAGGCTGAGGAGGAGGACAGGGCATTCCAGCCTCTGTGGTTCAGCAATCTCACCACTCCACAACCGATGATGGCTTTCCAAGTACGCAGATTTGAAGGGTGCCCTTCCATGGAGGGTGATCGAGGTCTGCTAATGCCATTGCTCTATGGGTGTCACAGTGAACGCAAGTGCCTTGGCCAGTGTGCACATCCCAGGTGTGATTAACTGAGTGTTCATGTCCCCAGTATGTACATACACATGTTTCCTCCAGTGTGCACATTCACATTCACAGTGTGCACATTCCCTTAGTGTGCACATGCCCCCAGTGAAAAATTCTCCCAGTGTGCACATGCCCCTAGTGTAAACATCCCCCCAGTGCACACATGCCCCCAGTGCGTACATCCCCCTAGTGTGCACATATCCCCAGCGTGCACATCCCTCCAGTGCGCACATCCCCCCAATGCTCACTTCCCCCCAGTGCACACTTCCCCCCAGTGTGTACATCTACCCAGTGTGCACATCCCCCCAGTGC